>NC_047122.1:1125123-1262623 GCF_902500255.1 Thalassophryne amazonica
CCTCATCGCCCCTCGTCTCATATTGGCCTGGACTTTGTCACGGGCCTCCCGCCGTCCCAGGGCATGACTTCCATCCTCACGATAGTGGACCGGTTCTCCAAGGCGGCCCACTTCGTGGCCCTCCCGAAGCTCCCGACGGCCCAGGAGACTGCAGACCTCCTGGTCCACCATGTCGTGCGTCTGCATGGGATTCCATCGGACATTGTCTCGGATCGTGGTCCTCAGTTCTCCTCCCAGGTCTGGAGGAGTTTCTGCAGGGAACTGGGGGCCACCGTCAGTCTCTCGTCTGGGTACCACCCCCAGACGAACGGGCAGGCAGAGCGGACGAACCAGGAACTGGAGCAGGCCCTCCGCTGCGTGACCTCCGCACACCTGATGGCCTGGAGTGACCATCTGGCCTGGATCGAGTACGCTCATAATAGCCAAGTTTCATCTGCCACCGGCCTCTCCCCATTTGAGGTGTGTTTGGGGTACCAGCCCCCATTGTTTCCGCTAGTGGAGGGAGAGGTCAGGGTGCCCTCGGTCCAGGCCCATCTGAGGAAGTGCCGTCGGGTGTGGCGTACTGCCCGCTCTGCCCTACTCAGAGCCCGGACGAGGGCTAAGGCCCATGCAGACCGCCGGCATTCCCCGGCCCCTGCATACCAGCCCGGGCAGGAGGTCTGGCTATCCACTAAGGACATCCCCCTGCAGGTGGAATCCCAAAAGCTAAAGGACAGGTACATCGGACCATTTCCCATACTCAAAGTCCTCAGTCCGGCCGCAGTGAAGCTGGCAGCTTCAGCTTCACTGCGGATACACCCCGTTTTTCATGTGTCAAGACTCAAGCCCTGCCATACCTCACCATTGTGTGCCCTGGGACCAGCACCGCCTCCTGCCCGGATCATCGACGGGGAGCCCGCGTGGACAGTACGCCGGCTCCTGGATGTCCGTCGAAAGGGCCGGGGTTCCAGTATCTGGTGGACTGAGAGGGTTATGGCCCCGAAGAGCGCTCCTGGGTGAAGAGGAGCTTCATCCTGGACCTGGCCCTCCTGGACGACTTCTACACCCGTCACTCGGACAAGCCTGGTCGGGCGCCAGGAGGCACCCATTGAGGGGGGGGTCCTGTTGTGTGGGCCGCTGAAGAGGAGGTACTGCTGGCCCACCACCACAAGATGGTGCCCTGCTTGAAGTGCGGGCTTCAAGCACGAGAGGGTGTCGGAGTGACCGGGAGTGACAGCTGTCACTCATCATCCGTACCAGCTGTCACTCATCCACTACACATCACCACCACCATAAAGGCCGGACTGCAACTCCACCTCCCCGCTGAGAAATCAGCTACCAATCAGGTAACTTCTCTGCTGACTTACATTAAGTAATAATCTGAACTTCTTTGCAGCCGTTTTCCTGTGGTGTGTCCTTATCTGTGGGATTGGCGTTTGGTGTGATCAGCGACGGCTTCTCCTCACACCCCAAACCAGATAAGTGGTTAAACAGGAGCTGCACGAGTGTGTGATTGGAGGTGGAGGTGCTCCCTCCTAACTAAACACTGACTGTGGGATTACTGAGTGTGCGAACTCACACTCATCAGTACTGTCTCTGTTCTCTGCCAGCAGTACCGGGTCTGACTGCTGAAGACAGTGGCCACCTGGGGCGCAGGGCTTGGTGGCTCCGGTGTTCTTCAGATCCGTTGGCGGTGGAAGCTGTGTGGGATCCGGCTCTTCTCTCGCCAGACGTCTTCTATCGTCGAGCCTGCCCACACGTCACCTTGTGTATGATTGACATTCTGCACTATTGTTATTGTCTGTACTTCGTTGTCCGATTCACAACATTAAATTGTTACTTTTTGGCTTATCCATTGTCCGTTCATTAACGCCCCCTGTTGTGGGTCCGTGTCACGACACTTTCACAACATGTGTGTGTGAGAGAGAGAGTGTGTGTGAGAGAGAGAGACTGTGTGTGTGTGTGTGTGTGTGTGTGAGAGAGCATGTGTGTGATAGACAGAGAGTGTGTGTGTGTGACTGTGTGTGTGTGTGTGTGTGTGTGTGTGTGCATGTAAGAGAGTGTGTGTGTATATGTGTGTGAGAGAGAGACAGTGTGTGAGAGAGAGTGAGTGTGTGTGCGTATGAGAGAGTGTGTGTGTGTGAGAGAGAGAGAGTGTGTGTGTATATGTGTGTGAGAGAGAGACAGTGTGTGAGAGAGAGTGAGTGTGTGTGCATATGAGAGAGTGTGTGTGTGTGAGAGAGAGAGAGTGTGTGTGTATATGTGTGTGAGAGAGAGACAGTGTGTGAGAGAGAGTGAGTGTGTGTGCATATGAGAGAGTGTGTGTGTGTGAGAGAGAGAGAGTGTGTGTGCGAAGCGACTCAACTAAAGAGGTGAAGAGCTGCCAAACAGTCAAATCCACAGTCGTGACTCGATCCAGAAAACCTTTCTCCAAATCCTCACTAAAACCATGTCCCCGTTACGACAGTTGTCCCACACCGAACTATTCCACGAAGCAGTTTGCACAGTTTTTTTCTCGTAGACCTGAGCACAATCTGCAACTACACACCTCCGTGAAAACAAACAAACTCAAAACTCAAACATACTTGGCTCCACTTGTAGGAAGTGAGGCTGCGAGCTGGTTTGTGTTGGCGTCGTACTGCTTCTTTTCCAACCGACCAAACTCAGAGCCGCTGGTGTGAACGCCACCGGTCTCTCCTTTATCTCCCAAAATTGTTTTTGTTTCTGCCAAAAACAGCAGCACTTTCATACATCCAGGGGTGAAAAGTCATCTCGCCCATGCCATTAAATTTGGCGATGCTGACTGGCCAAATGTTTATTATTAACAAGGGGCTCTTTGAGTGAGCGCCCAAGAAGACAAATGATACGTTCTGTCGGTGGGAATTCACTGTTGAATGAGAGTCAGTTGGTGGAAAATGTTTTAATATTTTAGATTACATGTAGGCACATACTTTTTAGTGTAACTGACATTGATAATGCTTTGTTTTCAATATATAATTTTTTCCCCTCCACATCTGGGAGGGCGGCGCCTGAGCGCCCCCTATGGGTCAGCCACCACTGATCCCTGACTTCAAAAAGATATCCATCCGGTGACAGATAATGTGTTTATGTCATCACAAGGACTTTAACCATCAGTTTAATACACAGTCTCTCCATTTTCTGAGCTCATAAGAAATGAGACAAAATATTTTAGGATTATTTTTCAATGCAAATTATCATTTTTCCAGCCAGTTTTCTTCAGACAAGTGAGGAGATGAATTCAATTCAATTTCAATTCAATTTTTTTTTTATATAGCGCCAAATCACAACAAACAGTTGCCCCAAGGCGCTTTATATTGTAAGGCAAGGCCATACAATAATGATGTAAAACCCCAACGGTCAAAACGACCCCCTGTGAGCAAGCACTTGGCTACAGTGGGAAGGAAAAACTCCCTTTTAACAGGAAGAAACCTCCAGCAGAACCAGGCTCAGGGAGGGGCAGTCTTCTGCTGGGACTGGTTGGGGCTGAGGGAGAGAACCAGGAAAAAGACATGCTGTGGAGGGGAGCAGAGATCGATCACTAATGATTAAATGCAGAGTGGTGCATACAGAGCAAAAAGAGAAAGAAACAGTGCATCATGGGAACCCCCCAGCAGTCTACGTCTATAGCAGCATAACTAAGGGATGGTTCAGGGTCACCTGATCCAGCCCTAACTATAAGCTTTAGCAAAAAGGAAAGTTTTAAGCCTAATCTTAAAAGTAGAGAGGGTGTCTGTCTCCCTGATCTGAATTGGGAGCTGGTTCCACAGGAGAGGAGCCTGAAAGCTGAAGGCTCTGCCTCCCATTCTACTCTTACAAACCCTAGGAACTACAAGTAAGCCTGCAGTCTGAGAGCGAAGCGCTCTATTGGGGTGATATGGTACTACGAGGTCCCTAAGATAAGATGGGACCTGATTATTCAAAACCTTATAAGTAAGAAGAAGAATTTTAAATTCTATTCTAGAATTAACAGGAAGCCAATGAAGAGAGGCCAATATGGGTGAGATATGCTCTCTCCTTCTAGTCCCCGTCAGCACTCTAGCTGCAGCATTTTGAATTAACTGAAGGCTTTTTAGGGAACTTTTAGGACAACCTGATAATAATGAATTACAATAGTCCAGCCTAGAGGAAATAAATGCATGAATTAGTTTTTCAGCATCACTCTGAGACAAGACCTTTCTGATTTTAGAGATATTGCGTAAATGCAAAAAAGCAGTCCTACATATTTGTTTAATATGCGCTTTGAATGACATATCCTGATCAAAAATGACTCCAAGATTTCTCACAGTATTACTAGAGGTCAGGGTAATGCCATCCACAGTAAGGATCTGGTTAGACACCATGTTTCTAAGATTTGTGGGGCCAAGTACAATAACTTCAGTTTTATCTGAGTTTAAAAGCAGGAAATTAGAGGTCATCCATGTCTTTATGTCTGTAAGACAATCCTGCAGTTTAGCTAATTGGTGTGTGTCGTCTGGCTTCATGGATAGATAAAGCTGGGTATCATCTGCGTAACAATGAAAATTTAAGCAATACCGTCTAATAATACTGCCTAAGGGAAGCATATATAAAGTGAATAAAATTGGTCCTAGCACAGAACCTTGTGGAACTCCATAATTAACTTTAGTCTGTGAAGAAGATTCCCCATTTACATGAACAAATTGTAATCTATTAGACAAATATGATTCAAACCACCGCAGCGCAGTGCCTTTAATACCTATGGCATGCTCTAATCTCTGTAATAAAATTTTATGGTCAACAGTATCAAAAGCAGCACTGAGGTCTAACAGAACAAGCACAGAGATGAGTCCACTGTCCGAGGCCATAAGAAGATCATTTGTAACCTTCACTAATGCTGTTTCTGTACTATGATGAATTCTAAAACCTGACTGAAACTCTTCAAATAGACCATTCCTCTGCAGATGATCAGTTAGCTGTTTTACAACTACCCTTTCAAGAATTTTTGAGAGAAAAGGAAGGTTGGAGATTGGCCTATAATTAGCTAAGATAGCTGGGTCAAGTGATGGCTTTTTAAGTAATGGTTTAATTACTGCCACCTTAAAAGCCTGTGGTACATAGCCAACTAACAAAGATAGATTGATCATATTTAAGATTGAAGCATTAAATAATGGTAGGGCTTCCTTGAGCAGCCTGGTAGGAATGGGGTCTAATAAACATGTTGATGGTTTGGATGAAGTAACTAATGAAAATAACTCAGACAGAACAATCGAAGAGAAAGAGTCTAACCAAATACCGGCATCACTGAAAGCAGCCAAAGATAACGATACGTCTTTGGGATGGTTATGAGTAATTTTTTCTCTAATAGTTAAAATTTTGTTAGCAAAGAAAGTCATGAACTCATTACTAGTTAAAGTTAATGGAATACTCAGCTCAATAGAGCTCTGACTCTTTGTCAGCCTGGCTACAGTGCTGAAAAGAAACCTGGGGTTGTTCTTATTTTCTTCAATTAGTGATGAGTAGAAAGATGTCCTAGCTTTACGGAGGGCTTTTTTATAGAGCAACAGACTCTTTTTCCAGGCTAAGTGAAGATCTTCTAAATTAGTGAGACGCCATTTCCTCTCCAACTTACGGGTTATCTGCTTTAAGCTACGAGTTTGAGAGTTATACCACGGAGTCAGACACTTCTGATTTAAAGCTCTCTTTTTCAGAGGAGCTACAGCATCCAAAGCTGTCTTCAATGAGGATGTAAAACTATTGACGAGATACTCTATCTCCCTTACAGAGTTTAGGTAGCTACTCTGCACTGTGTTGTTATATGGCATTAGAGAACATAAAGAAGGAATCATATCCTTAAACCTAGTTACAGCGCTTTCTGAAAGACTTCTAGTGTAATGAAACTTATTCCCTACTGCTGGGTAGTCCATCAGAGTAAATGTAAATGTTATTAAAAAATGATCAGACAGAAGGGAGTTTTCAGGGAATACTGTTAAGTCTTCTATTTCCATACCATAAGTCAGAACAAGATCTAAGATATGATTAAAGTGGTGGGTGGACTCATTTACTTTTTGAGCAAAGCCAATAGAGTCTAATAATAGATTAAATGCAGTGTTGAGGCTGTCATTCTCAGCATCTGTGTGGATGTTAAAATCGCCCACTATAATTATCTTATCTGAGCTAAGCACTAAGTCAGACAAAAGGTCTGAAAATTCACAGAGAAACTCACAGTAACAACCAGGTGGACGATAGATAATAACAAATAAAACTGGTTTTTGGGACTTCCAATTTGGATGGACAAGACTAAGAGACAAGCTTTCAAATGAATTAAAGCTCTGTCTGGGTTTTTGATTAATTAATAAGCTGGAATGGAAGATTGCTGCTAATCCTCCGCCCCGGCCCGTGCTACGAGCATTCTGACAGTTAGTGTGACTCGGGGGTGTTGACTCATTTAAACTAACATATTCATCCTGCTGTAACCAGGTTTCTGTTAGGCAGAATAAATCAATATGTTGATCAATTATTATATCATTTACCAACAGGGACTTAGAAGAGAGAGACCTAATGTTTAATAGACCACATTTAACTGTTTTAGTCTGTGGTGCAGTTGAAGGTGCTATATTATTTTTTCTTTTTGAATTTTTATGCTTAAATAGATTTTTGCTGGTTATTGGTAGTCTGGGAGCAGGCACCGTCTCTACGGGGATGGGGTAATGAGGGGATGGCAGGGGGAGAGAAGCTGCAGAGAGGTGTGTAAGACTACAACTCTGCTTCCTGGTCCCAACCCTGGATAGTCACGGTTTGGAGGATTTAAGAAAATTAGCCAGATTTCTAGAAATGAGAGCTGCTCCATCCAAAGTGGGATGGATGCCGTCTCTCCTAACAAGACCAGGTTTTCCCCAGAAGCTTTGCCAATTATCTATGAAGCCCACCTCATTTTTTGGACACCACTCAGACAGCCAGCAATTCAAGGAGAACATGCGGCTAAACATGTCACTCCCGGTCTGATTGGGGAGGGGCCCAGAGAAAACTACAGAGTCCGACATTGTTTTTGCAAAGTTACACACCGATTTAATGTTAATTTTAGTGACCTCCGATTGGCGTAACCGGGTGTCATTACTGCCGACGTGAATTGCAATCTTACCAAATTTACGCTTAGCCTTAACCAGCAGTTTCAAATTTCCTTCAATGTCGCCTGCTCTGGCCCCCGGAAGACAATTGACTATGGTTGCTGGTGTCGCTAACTTCACATTTCTCAAAACAGAGTCGCCAATAACCAGAGTTTGATCCTCGGCGGGTGTGTCGTCGAGTGGGGAAAAACGGTTAGAGATGTGAACGGGTTGGCGGTGTACACGGGGCTTCTGTTTAGGGCTACGCTTCCTCCTCACAGTCACCCAGTCAGCCTGCTTTCCCGGCTGCTCGGGATCTGCCAGGGGGGAACTAACGGCGGCTAAGCTACCTTGGTCCGCACCGACTACAGGGGCCTGGCTAGCTGTAGAATTTTCCACGGTGCGGAGCCGAGTCTCCAATTCGCCCAGCCTGGCCTCCAAAGCTACGAATAAGCTACACTTATTACAAGTACCATTACTGCTAAAGGAGGCCGAGGAATAACTAAACATTTCACACCCAGAGCAGAAAAGTGCGGGAGAGACAGGAGAAGCCGCCATGCTAAATCGGCTAAGAGCTAGTAGCTACGCTAAGCTAGCGGATTCCTAAAAACACGCAAAGTGAATAATGTGTAAATAATTTAGAGGTGATTCAGCAGAAGGAGTGCTTTAGTTAAGGCACGTAAAGATTACACTGGGAAACAAATCGTAATCTAGATAACTAGATCAATCTAACTGCGCAGATTAAACAGCTAACAGATACAGAAAAACACCGCTGTGCTCCGGAACAGGAAGTGATACAATACCGCAGTGAGAGCCAACCACCAGTAGAGGCAAGCAAGCAATTGAATTCATGAACATTTTAAAAACACTGAATATGTCTTGGACTTAATTTACATTCGCCATTAATACAAACAGTATGGTAATGTGTAGTCTTCAGTATGGGAAGCAACTAAGTCACCCAGACAGCCTGAAGTACATCGAGGCTTCTATGGCTGTGAAACTGTGCAAATTACAACCTTTGACTGCTGGATCCCCAGTAAAGCCACATGTCCATGTCATGTTCTTTCCTGGCAGAAAAGCCCAGAGAAGGCACAGACAAACATTTCATCTTAGCTCCTCATCTCAGCATTTTCTTAAAAATAAAAAGCGCTCTTGTTGGATTTGTTTCTATGACAACAATAAACAGCTAACATCTATCTTATAATGCGTACAATAATACGAGGTCTGTTAGAAAAGTATCTGACCTTTTTATTTGATCAAAAACCTGATGGATTTGAATCACGTGTGTTTGCATGAGCAAACCTTGAACCTTTGTGCGCATGCATGAACTTTTTCACGCCTGTCGATTGCACCATTTTCTGGTAAGCAGCCTTTGTGTGAGCTGTGTGTTGTGCGCTCGGCGTTTTTTCATTCCAAGGAAAATGGCGGAACGACTGGAGCAGCGCCGCATCAAATTGAAACTGGGCGACAGCCAGGTGGAAACCATTCGGATTATTCAGACGGCTTTCAGTGATGATGCTATGAGCATCACACACATTAAGGAGCGGTACAACCGGTTTAAAGACAGGAGAGCGAGCCACGCTCCAGTCAGCCATCAACATGCTGAAATGACCAGATCATTTCCAAAGTGAACGCTGTGGTGATGTGGGACCGTCCTGTGACTATCCGAGAAATTGTGGAAGAGGTGGACATCAGCACTTTTTCAGTACATTCCACAGTGACAGAAGATTTGGCCATAAAAAGAGTGGCGGCGAAATTCTTTCCTGAAGCTTCTGACGGCGGAGCAGAAGCACCTCCGTGTTGATGTCTCACAGGACATGCTGCGACATGTCCACCTCTTCCACAATTTCACCTAAAGCTGTTTGAATCATCCGAATGGTTTCCACCTGGCTATCGTCCAGTTTCCAGCAAAATTTGATGCGGCGCTGCTCCAGTCGTTCTGTCTTTTTCCTTGAAATGAGAAAATGCCGAGCGCACAACACACGTCCCACACAAAGGCTGCTTACCAGAAAATGATGCAATTGACAGGCGTGGAAAAGTTCACGCATGTGCACGAAGGTTCAAGGTTTGCTCATGCAAGCACACGTGATTCAAATCCATCAGGTTTTTGCAAAAAATAAAAAGGTTTGATACTTTTCTAACAGACCTCGTACAAGCACTCACCCTCAGCATGAACACCATGTCTGTTCAATCTGCTCTCACAGATGAGGTTCTTTTGGTATCTTAAAGTGATAAATTTTGGCTGATAAATCAGAGTTTCACCCTCTTTCACATAGACTGAGCCCAGATTTGTTCTGTTTTATTCTATGAGAAATATTATTTCTCATAGAATAAACAAGCTGTTGAGACAAGCTGGTTCGGACCCCCGGGGTGTAAACCTGGCTCTCTGAACCTGAGTGTGTTCTGTTGATGATCCGAAGCTCAGTGTGGACCTGAACCAGGTTTTTGCTGTTACGTCTGCCTGTGCACACATGGAGCTGTGAGTGCACATGCAGCCGGGACTCTTTCTTCCAGAGCTTGGATGAAACTGAAAGAACATTGGGCCTGGCTCGGCTCCAGGCGGAGTGAGCGGATGCTCAGCTCGGGTGGCTGTGAGTTTATATATCTGTGAAGGAGGACTTATCTCCCTCACTGATGGTCTTATTGTCCTGGTCCTCCTTTTTCGATTGGCATCTTATGCGACACTCTGCTGTCCTCAAGGATAGTAATTACCCTGTTACGTAAAGACCCTGGCCTTTGACCGCAGTGAAATGAGAACTGTAATGATGCTGTTGGCTGTCTGCATGTCAGTTGCTTGTCATGTTTTTTCTAACCATGTTTTGGCTGATGAAGAAAAAAATATCACATTAAAAATGTTTTCATTTGTGCTAAAGCTGAAAAATAAGGTCATGATTAGTTGTTTCTGTGTCTGTGCTTCTTTAATGCTGATTCCTTTTTAGTGTGAAAGCGAAGCGGCGATCAGGCCGATGGGCTCCGTGAAAGGGGATTGAATAAAGCTGTAACACAACTTCAGGGCACTCACTCAGTTTGAGATTAGCTCGAGCTCTTCTTCCTTCATATCTAAGCTTTGTCCATAATGTGGTGTGTAAAATGTGTCATCCCTTGTCGTAGTACACTTGTTGTTCATGTCACTCTCCTGTGCACGCGGAATATGCATGACATCACTCTAAGCCAGCCGGTGATATAGGCTCCAGCCCACAGCACAAAATGCCGAGGGGTGAGGTTCATGCCAGAACAGAAAGTTTTTTTGTTGTTGTTTCTTTTTTGGGAAGTCCACCGGACCACCAGTCCACATTATGCAGGACTGATTGATTTTTCTAAGTCATATGTGAGTTTTGATGTCTGAGGTGCTGCATCAGTGTGGAGGTGAAGCTCCTATCAAACTGTGACAAGAGGAGGCTTGGTTGAATTTCCTGTTCAGCAGCCTCCATTTTGTTCAAGGTTGCCACAGCGAGTCCGGTTCAGATCCACATTAAGATTTGGCACAGGTTTTATGCCCTTCCTGATTTTACCTGGAGGAACACACACAGCCCCTGGTCTTCTGAAGAGATTTCCCACCCAAGTACCAGTAACCAGGACCCAACATGCTTTGATTCTGAGATCTGAGAGGATCAGGCTGACACAGAGCAGACCTAGTTGCTCTTGGTGTGCAGTTGAGGGCCTTACATGACAGCTCGCAGACATAAGTGTGTATGGTGCATCCAGAAAGTATTCATGGTGCTTCACTTTTTCCACATTTTGCTATGCTGCAGCCTTATTAAAAAAAAAAGGAGCAAATTCATTTTATCTTTCAAAATTCTACTCACAACACCCCATAATGACATGAAAAAAGTTTTTTTTTTAATCTTTGCAAATTCATTAAAAATAAAAACTAAGAAATCAATTCCAGCCTCAAGTCTTCTTGAATATGATGCCACAAGCTTGGTGCACCTATCTTTGGGCAGTTTGGTCAATTCCTCTTTGCAGCACCTCTCAAGCTCCGTCAGGTTGGTTGGGGAGCGTCGGTGCACAGACATTTTCAGATCTCTCCAGAGATGTTCAATCGGATTCAGGTCTGGGCTCTGGCTGGACCACTCAAGGACATTCACAGAGTTGTTCTGAAGCCTCCCAGTTCCTACTGGTGAAAATCATCCCCACAGCATGATGCTGCCACCACCATGCTTCACTGTAGGGAATGTGCCTGGTTTCCTCCAAACATGACACCTGTCATTCACACCAAAGAGTTCAGTCTTTGACTCTTCAGACAAGAGAATGTTGTTTCTCCTCATCTGAGAGTCCTTTAGGTGACTTTTGTAAAACTCCAGGTGGGCTGCCATGTGCCTTTTACTAAGGAGTGCCTTCCATCTGGGCACTCTACCATACAGGCCTGATTGGTGGATTGCTGCAGAGATGGTTGTCCTTCTGGAAGGTTCTCCTCTCTCCACAGAGGAATCCTGGAGCTCTGACAGAGTGACCATCGGGTTCTTGGTCACCACCCTAACTAAGGTCCTTCACCCCCTATCGTTCAGTTTAGATAGGCGGCCAGCTCTAGGAAGAGTCCTGGTGGATCTGAACTTCTTCCATTTAACGATGATGGAGGCCACTGTGTTCACTGGGACCTTCAAAGGAGCACAAATGTTTCTGGACCCTTCTTCAGATTTGTGCCATGAGCCAATCCTGTCTCTGAAGTCTACAGACAATTCCTTTGACTTCATGCTTGGTTTGTGCTTTGAGTTTGCCTCAGTTTGGGCTGACTGTGTTCTGAAGCATACTATCAGCTCATCAATTGATCATCTTCAAGAGAACCACTGATTACATTCCACTTCTGTAAATTTGCGAAGTGAACTTGTACACGATTGAAACTTCTTGATATGGGGAATACACACAGATTGGAATTTTACCTTCCACATTTGTCAACATGATCATAATTGCACAGTTCCAAGAGAAGTTCACTTCTTAAAAGTTGCCATGTTGTAGTGAAATCTTATTGCTAAGATTCACTCTGGAGATGGCATCCAGTACCCATGAACCATCACTGTGAAGTGCAAGTCTTCACAGTTTTTGCCAACTACTTACACCCAAAAAGCAAATGCTTAGACTAAAACTTCAAATCCAAAACATCTTGTAACAACAGCTAAAACACAATGTGACAATACCTTAAAAACATTTTCTGATTCGCAATTTGCTTGCAATTCTTCAACACAGTTGTTGCAGAACATTACACACAGTTTCCTACAGTAGACACTGAACTCAAAGATAAAATACCTTGCTTTCATTGGGAAAACACTTTTAGTAAAAATGCAAAACACAGCTGGTAATTGGAAATACTGCAAACATCTGAAAACACTCACACAGAAAACACCACCAATCAGTCTGACCTTTGGCACCACAAATAGAGCTCAGGTAAAGACATTTTATCAAATATGCAATCATGGAGGCAATAAGACCCAGAGGCAGAAGAAGAGGATAAGGAAGATAAAGACAGATACATGGACAAGGACAAAGACAAAGAAGAGAGCAAGAAGGAGAAATGTTTCAGATGAAATTCGAGCAACTTTGGTGGACCATGTGAAGAACCACGGCCTCACACTGAGGGAAACTGGACAAAGGGTCCACAAAAACCTCAGCCACCACACAGTGGATAGTACTGTCAACTGCAGTATCATTCTGATGTCACTGTACCATGTATGTAAACTATAGTACCGTAAACACTTGTTTCATTGTTTTGATTTGCATTTTCAATTTGAACTGTAAAGTACTCTATCTTTCTTTAGGTATTTGCAAGAAATTTCTATTTCTTTGTAAAAAATAAAACAAAACAAACAAACAAAAAATGAGGAAATAACACTTTGTTGCTAAATGCTGTAACTTTTAGCTCTTGTCTGAGAAAACGTAAAATATATTTTTACTTCAGTGTTTTGTGTAAAACACATCAGTGTGTTGCTGTTGATTTGAAAGTGTTTCAAAGTGGTGTACATGTGTATCATTTTGTTGTTAGAAAAACTGTAATCAAAACTGCCCGAGGACAAACTCTTGAGGTACTCACCACCTACAAGTATTTGGGATTAATTTTTGATAAGGACTTTTCTTTGAAAGATAAATAAACATTGTCATGATTGGACTTGTGGAGTTTGTTGGGGGGGGGTTGTTATTGTACAGTTGTGCTCAAACGTTTACATCCCCCTGGCAGAATTTTGTATTTTTTGGTGATTTTTTTCACTCATGCTTAGTGGTTCGGTGAAGCCATTTATTGTCAGACAACTGTGATTAGTCTTTTTAAATCCTAATGACAACAGAAACTCCCAAATGACCCAAATCAAAAGTTTCCATCCCCCTGTTCTTAATACCGTGTGTTGTCCCCTTTAACATCACTGACAGCTTGGAGTCTTTTGTGGTGGTTGTGGACAAGGCTCTCTGATGGTGAAGCTGCCACTGAATATGTTTCGGACTTTGTTTACATCAATTACAAAGAAACACACACAGTTTGACACTCTGTGGTAAATCTGCATGGAGTAGACAGTTCTCAAAAACTGAGTGACTGTGCAAGAAGGAGAAGAGTGAGGAAAGCCACCAAGACACCCAGACAACCCAGCAGAAGTTGGCTGTGATTGGAGAAATTGTGCACAGTGCAAAATCTGCATTTTGTAACACCAGTTATGCAGCTTCATGATGAAGTGGTATACAGGAGGATTTTCTGAAAAAGAAGATCTGAATGTTTAGCTACATATTGCCAGAAGGTACATCTGAGGTGCAAGCCTAGATTTAACCTGTTTTGGTGAAAGAATGTCCTTCTCCGCTCTATTCAACTTTTATTCCAGCACAGAACTCTGTTCAAGTTTACGTCTCATGGTTCTTCTCTTTTGTTACCAGTATTTATTTACTCTGGCTCTGATGCTAATTTAGTCCATGCCTCTCTTGTCAGGAAACTGAATCTTAGGCTGCAACGTCTCCCACACCCCCTGGAGGTAAAGGCAGTGGATGGCAGTCTGTTGGAGAAAATTACCCACCATTCGCTTCCACATATTTAACAGCATGATGCACCTGGCTATTTTGGGGCACCCCTGGTTAAAACAGCACAGTCCAAATTTTGACTGGGGACGCAACTGTGTTAACATGTGCATGGTTAGGCATAGGGTCCAGTCGGCAACTGCTAACCTTGATTTGGTCAGAGTTCCTCCATGTTACCATGATCTGGCTCAAGATTTTTGTAAAGCCAAGGCTGTCTTTACCGCCCCATTGCATCTACGACTGCGCCATCAACCTTCTTCCCAGTACTAGTCCCCCTAGGGGTAAACTACAATCCTTATTCATGCCTGAAGGAATATGGAGGAATATATTCAGGAATCCCTAGATGTGGGGCTCATCTGCCTGTCATCCCCACCTGTACGCTTGGGGTTCTTTTTCATTGAAAAGAAGGACAAGTCTCTGTGCCCTTGTATTGACTACAGGGGCCTTAATGACATCACCATAAATAATAGGTAAACCCTTCCTTTACTATCTTCAGCATTTGAACTGCTGGAGGGGGCTAAAATCTTTGCCAAAGTTGACCTCCACAATGCTTACTATTTGGTCCTTATTAGGGAAGGCAATTAGTGGAAAACAGCCTTTAATAATCCTGCTGGCCACTACGAGTACTTGGTAATGCACTTTGGGCTCACAAATGCCCCCGCTGTTTTCCAGGGCTAGTCAATGACATTTTGATGGAATTTCTGAACAAATTTGTCTTTGTTTATTTAGACGACATACTGATTTTTTCCCTTGAAGAGGACACTCACACTCAGCATGTCCAGACCGTACTGCGACAGTTGTTAGAAAACCAGCTTTACGTCAAGGCAGGAAAATGTGAGTTCCACAAGCCCTCTGTATCATTTCTGTAGTTTGTGTTCATGTTTCTAGGGTTTGTGTTAGAGGGTCCAATGTAGCTGCCGTGGCAGAGTGGGTCACTCCTCATAGTTGCAAGGAGGTCCATTGATTTCTCGGATTCACAAACATCTACAGGAAATTCATCCATAATTTTAGCACCATGGCGGCTCCTTTGCACAAAATGACCTCCACTCACCAGTTGTTTGTTTGGTCTCATGAGTGTGATGAGGCCTTAAGTGAGCGTAAGGGTGCCACTTTGACATAGGTGTAATAGAGAACTTTCTTGCTGATACTCTCAAACTCTCCCAAAACAGATGTCCTGAAAGACAGGAGAGCCCCCTGCTCCTCCTGCCATGCTCCCACAGCAGGTGAGACAGTCAGAGAGGGGAACACGTACTCACATTCATCATCCCACTGGTCAGACAGAGTACGGTTCTCAGCAAACACTCTGTGGGGCCCTGGCAGGGAAGCACAAACCTCCTCCACCACCCTGAGCAGCATCCAGGAGGACCGAACTCCCGCCGACTACCACCAACGTCACAACGCGCAGTAGATGGCCCAATTTGGTGCACCCCGCCTCCCTCAGGCAGGACTGCATCATGGCAGATGACAACCCAGAAAAGCTAACAAAGTCATTGAAGAAAAGAGGCTCCTCAAACAGCCACATCCCAGGTGTGCCTACGTTGTCCCTGTGCACAGCGAAGACCTGCCTTGCCTGGAGAACTGACCAGTAAAAAGCTGACGTACGCGTTCCGATGATGTCCTGCCAATGTAGGAGGAACAGATATTTGTCATACCCAAGACCTGCCTCCTTACTCAGCAGGACACGTGCCGTATTCTGCCAGCTCAATCCAGTGGTGTACAACATTATCTGAGCAGCCTGCAACCTGAAGGTCGACACTCAAGCAGAAATGTCCTACAGCCCCTGCCCTCCTTCATGAAGTGGAATGTACAGCACGGGAGCTCTGATCCAGTGATGGCCTGACCAGAAAAAGTCCACCAGTAACTGCTACAATTGCTCGAAAAGGCCCCCGTGGTGGAGGGAGGACAGTGACCAAGTTATTAGCTTCCAGAACTCGCCTCCTATACGACATCTGGGGTAGCAACCATTGCCATTTGCACAGTTTGGCACACACCTTCTCCACCAAGCCCTCCCAATTCCTCTGACGATACCCATCCACCCCCAGAAACACAAACAGAATTTTCAAACCCTCCACTCTCCACTGCAGACCATGTGGCAGACAGGGAGCAGCCCCTTCCTCCACCTCCCCATCAGGACTGCCTCACTCTTCTCCCAGTTTACTCTTGCAGAGATTCCTGTCTTAGGTCTAATAACCCATCAACGTCCGCATGATTCGTGGCAAAAACCATGATGTCATCTGCATAAGCAGAGAGCACCAGGGGAGAAGACAGTTGAAAACCTGGCAAAACAAGGCCAGACAGCTGACCTGAAATGGGGCAGCCCTGTCTTATACCCCACGTTACGGGGACTGGGCAAAGGTTGGGCCTCCCCCAACCTTAACCAAACATGAAGCCCCATTATACAAATCCCCAGCAAATGAAATAAACCCCTCACCAAAGCCAAATGCCATCAAAGTAGAAAACAAAAATCTGTGATGAACCCGGTCAAATGCCTTCGCCTGATCAAGTGACACAAACCCGCAAACCAAATGCCCAGTATGGCACAAATCCCTCACCAATAAAAGGTTGTCCATAATAGTCCTATCAGGCACACAATAGGACTGGTCCTTGTGAACAATAAAATTCAGGACACCTTTTAACCTGTTTGCCAGTACCCTAGAAAAATGTTTATAATCCGTACAGAGAAGTGCAACTGGTCTCCAGTTCTGTAATAGGGTAAAATCCCCTTTCTTAGGCAGGAGGGACAGAACAGTATGGTGACAAGAAGTGGGAAAGCAGCCTGCCGCAATGCTCTCCCGCAACACCTCCAGAAGATCAGCACCGAGAAACTCTAGAAGTGTTCATAAAAATCCACTGGCAGTCCATTGATCTCTGGAGCTTTCTCAGATGACATCTGCCGTGCCACCGTTGTCAGTTGATCCAGTGTGATCGGGCAGTCCAAGGCTTCTCACTCCGAGGCCACCAGCTAGGGGAGATCTCTCAGAAGGTCAGCCACACAGGCCCCATCACAGTCCACAGCACTGTAGGGAGCCGAGTAGAAGTCCATATTATGTCTCCGCATCTCCGCTGAATCAGTCATCACCCATCCATCAGGAAGGTAAAGACAGGTCATCACCTTCTGATGAGAGGTCCTCTTCTCCAGACTGAAGAAGGAGGAACTGGGTGCATCCATGTCCTTGATGTTCGCCTCTTTCACCCTTTCCTGTAACAGGGCAGCCAGCTCTGCCCTTTTCCCCTGCAGCAAACCATTCTGGTTGGGAGCCCCAGCTGTATGTAGGTTGGCCTGAATGTCCATAATGTCCTTCTCAAGTGCTACCATGGCTACCTTGACCCTAGCTGTAGAATAGGAAGTGTAGTGTTGACACAAAACCCAAACCTGAGTTTTGCTGGCCTCTCACCACTGACTCACTCTCCCAAATGTCCCCTTTCTTCCCCTCCAGAAATCCCAAAAAGATTCAAATAAATCACAAAATGCACTGTTGTGCAAAGGTTTGGTGTTGAACTTCCAATAAATGTTGACCCTCTGAGTGTGTGAATGGAATATTTCTGTGGTGATGAGATGATGATCTGAAAAACCAACTGGCTGAATGAAACTCCTGCATAATCTGTTCCTGAATGAGTGTGACATATAAATCCGGTCAAGTCTGGCTGCAGACACCACCCCATCTGAAACCCAAACCCATGTGCACTGTCTGTCCTGCCAGCCAGTGAGGAAACCGACTGCAAATGTGGCTCCTCACCAACTCAGTCCAGTGACATATCTACAGTACAATTAAAGTCACCCCCCAACACCAAACAGGCACCAGGATCCTGTTCAACTAAAATGTCGCTTACCCTTTTGAATAACCCCACCCACACTGAGTCCTCATTGTGTGCATAAATGTTTGTAAACACAATGGTCAACCCCTTGACCTGAGCCCTGACCAACAGAACCTGACCCTGCACAATCTCAGTGGTGGATAAAACAGTGATGTTAAGTCGAGGAGAAAACAAAACCGCCACTCCAGCACTGAGGTTGGAGCCATGACTTTGATAAAACTGTCCCCTCCACCACCGAGCCCAGTCCACTTCATTATCTGTGTCAGAGTGAGTCTCCTGCAGGAGCAACACCTGTAGCCCCTTTTGTTCAAAGAGCTCAGAGACCAAAGCCCTCCTCTGCCCATCCCTGCCACTATTCATATTCAAAGAGCCCACCTTCAGATGCTGCATGTGGACTGAGTGGAGAGAGAACAGAAAGAAAGACAGACATAGAAGATAGAACACCCGGTGAGACATACTCATACTCTGTCTGGTGGATTTACGACCCTTGAGACTTTGTCCCCGCTTGGACAGAGATTTCTTCCCCAAAGCAGTGTGTTTCCTGAGTCTGTACCGCTTCTTCTCATCGAGCAGGTCCAAGCCAGCGAGCTTCCGCAACACTTTAACAGATTTAACAAATTTCTCTGTGTCTGGAAAATAATCCGCAACTTTCACAGATTTACCAAATGAAACATCCAGGAAGCTGTTGATGTCCTGTACAGATAAGTGCTCTGACAAAAGGAACCGGTGGTGGACATGCAGTAGTCTGAATCATATTTCATGTTGTCATCATTAATGTTTTGACTCTGTGGGGGTTTGGGGTGCGCTGGGCTTGGTGTCTCCCCGTCAGCCCGTTCAGCCTGTCCAACAGTGACTGAGGACTCACCCGCAGCAGAAACATCAGCGTCGACCACAAAAGGAGAGACAGAAACATCACCGGACTGACCTCAGAACCGTCAGTCATCACAGCATCAGTCAATCCAGAATGTTCATTTGTCAACTGAGATACCCTGCTGTCAAGGAACAGCCTCCTCCTGCACACTGGGTCCCTCCCCCGGAGGTCACCGAGCCCCAAGGCTGAAGGCCACGGAACCGGACCAGACACCAACATCGCGTCTCCGAGCCCCGAGACTGAAGGCCCCGGAACCGGACCCGAGGCCACCAACCCTGACACCCCAGACGCATTGGGAGACGTTTGTGACACGCGAGATGCTTGTGACCGACGTCCCCACTTTCAAAACACTTCATTCTTCCTGAACTGGCATAAACCATGTAAAAAGAGTCCTCATGTTTGACTCTGAAGGACACGTCCAGAGTCTGGGTCGGACAGTTCAGGAACATGAACACCTGACGACAGAAGGACTGAATGTGGTGAAGTTTCTCGCTCTTACAGCCGATCCGATCGTCTTAAAACCGCTGGCAAACTTCCCGAACCTCTGCAGCTCCCGACTGAGAGCCTCATTTGAAACAAATGGAGGAACCCCGGAAATAATGATTTTAGTGGACGGAGTGTAGAGATGAGAAGCCTGCAGGTAAGAATCATTCAGATAAACCCCACTTTCAACAAGCTGAGCAGAGAAATGCTCCTCTGACAGGAAAACCACCACGGCTCTGTTCATCCTGGACGCAAACGTTAAGGTCTCATGTCTGACCTGTTCGCCCACAGCCAGGAGGACGTCCTCCACAGACACAGCTGGGTCAGGGACCACCCTCACCCCGTGATGGAGCGAGAGGGCCGACAGACTGGCGTCCTGTCCAGGGTGAACCTGCCTCACACCATGTGACTGCTGGGATAGGCTCCAGCCCCCTGTGACCCTTAATTGGAGTAGGGGAGTATAGAAAATGGATGGATGAATGTTAACATTTATTTATTTAGTCATGCCATTCTTGCAGATTTCTGTTATATAACTAGATAGTGTCACTTTGCAACCATTTTGAAAAAAATGGTTGAGGAATATTTAGAGAAAATGTGTTGTGCAAATTCTTTGAATTGTTCAAAATTCAACTGACAGAAGAGCAATGCCCTGTGACTCATGCAAGGAGAATGCAGACCCCCGTGCACGTTTCATGAAAATTCACAAATTTCCTCATGAGTGCCAGTCACTCTGTTGCAGCCAGTGAGATACCACCCTTACATACCATTATGTTTGACCAAACAAACCCAATAAAAATGTATTATTTTTATTATTATTATTAATATCTATGTATTAATAGCCAAGTGACCTCTGTTTGTATACATGCGTGCGTGCGTGTGTATGGCTTCAATGACAGACAAACTATTTTAAAATACGCGGATGACACAGTGATTGTCAGTCTGCTGCGGGACAATGAGAGCAGCCGCGGCCCTGTAGTTGACCATTTTGTTAAATGGTGTGAGGACTCATATCTTCAGATCAATACATTAAAATTGATTTCAGGTCATTGATTTCAGGAAGCCTGCCAGCCCACCTGACAACACAATAATTAATGGTCAACCAGTTGAAATTGTGCAAACTTATAAATAGCTTGGGACTATCATTGATAATTCACTGAAGTTTGTGTGCAGGAAGGGACATCAGCACTTGTTCTGCCTCAGGAAGCTGTCCTACTTCCACATCGGCCGAACCATGTTAACACTATTTTATCGTGTTTTTATTGAATCTTTTTTATCTTTCTCTTTGGTGGCCTGGTTTGGCAGTCTGAGACTGAAGGACAGGAACAGACTAGGTCAGATTATTAAATGGTCTAGTCAGCTGCTTGGTGAGTGTCAACTGAGTTTAGAGTCCCTGTACACCAAACAGTTACAGCGGACAGCCAGCTCCATCACAATTGATGACTCCCACCCTCTGGCTAACGAATTCCAGCTCCTACCTTCTGGCCGTAGGTTTAAAGCCCAAGGTGTAGGATAGTTTTGTCCCAGCGGCAGTTGTGCATTTGAACAAATCTTAGTAAGTTTTTGCACATATTTATATATTTATTTATTTATTACTTTGCCCTTTGCACATCAGTTTTATGCTGACCATCTTTTAGTGGTTTCTCCTGATGTTTGTTTTTTAGTGGTTTAGTAAGCTTGTGAGTCCCCGGTGGTATTTGTGTTACATTTTGTTTTGCATATGTTCTTGGTTAGTGTTTTCAGTGCTTTCATTGTTATTGTTGTGCCTGATTAACATGGACGCCCTTTTCGGTTTGCTGTAAGTCAAATCTACCTATGGGTACAAATAAAGTCACCTGAACCTGAAACTAGGGAAAGCTGACATTTACTGTTTGGTCTGCTTATGTATTTTGGGTCAAGGATGAACACCCCCCAAACTGAAAGTTGATAGGACTAATATTTTTGGAGGAATTAGGGATATTACCAGTTATCAAGTTGAGGCCGAAGGGTGTATGGTTTTCTGAAGGGTGTAAAAAGCCATATTCACTGGTAAACAACTTGATAACGATTTTATCATATACCTATAAATGATAAATGTATGTTTTTCTGAAGGGTGTAAAAAGCCATATTCATTGGTAAACAACTTGATAACGATTTTATTATATACCTATAAATAATAAATGTATGTTTTTCTGAAGGGTGTAAAAAGCCATATTCATTGGTAAACAACTTGATAACGATTTTATCATATACCTATAAATGATAAATGTATGTTTTTCTGAAGGGTGTAAAAAGCCATATTCATTGGTAAACAACTTGATAACGATTTTATCATATACCTATAAATGATAAATGTATGTTTTTCTGAAGGGTGTAAAAAGCCATATTCATTGGTAAACAACTTGATAACGATTTTATCATATACCTATAAATGATAAATGTATGTTTTTCTGAAGGGTGTAAAAAGTCATATTCATTGGTAAACAACTTGATAACGATTTTATCATATACCTATAAATGATAAATGTATGTTTTTCTGAAGGGTGTAAAAAGCCATATTCATTGGTAAACAACTTGATAACGATTTTATTATATACCTATAAATAATAAATGTATGTTTTTCTGAAGGGTGTAAAAAGCCATATTCATTGGTAAACAACTTGATAACGATTTTATCATATACCTATAAATGATAAATGTATGTTTTTCTGAAGGGTGTAAAAAGTCATATTCATTGGTAAACAACTTGATAACAATTTTATCATATACCTATAAATGATAAATGTATGTTTTTCTGGAGGTTTCTTCCTGTTAAAAGGGAGTTTTTCCTTCCCACTGTAGCCAAGTGCTTGCTCACAGGGGGTCGTTTTGACCATTGGGGTTTTACATAATTATTGTATGGCCTTGCCTTACAATATAAAGCGCCTTGGGGCAACTGTTTGTTGTGATTTGGCGCTATATAAAAAAATTGATTGATTGATTGATTGAAGGGTGTAAAAAGTCATATTCATTGGTAAACAACTTGATAACGATTTTATCATATACCTATAAATGATAAATGTATGTTTTTCTGAAGGGTGTAAAAAGTCATATTCATTGGTAAACAACTTGATAACGATTTTATCATATACCTATAAATGATAAATGTATGTTTTTCTGAAGGGTGTAAAAAGTCATATTCATTGGTAAACAACTTGATAACGATTTTATCATATACCTATAAATGATAAATGTATGTTTTTCTGAAGGGTGTAAAAAGCCATATTCATTGGTAAACAACTTGATAACGATTTTATCATATACCTATAAATGATAAATGTATGTTTTTCTGAAGGGTGTAAAAAGTCATATTCATTGGTAAACAACTTGATAATGATTTTATCATATACCTATAAATGATAAATGTATGTTTTTCTGAAGGGTGTAAAAAGTCATATTCATTGGTAAACAACTTGATAACGATTTTATCATATACCTATAAATGATAAATGTATGTTTTTCTGAAGGGTGTAAAAAGCCATATTCATTGGTAAACACCTTGATAACGATTTTATCATATACCTATAAATGATAAATGTATGTTTTTCTGAAGGGTGTAAAAAGTCATATTCATTGGTAAACAACTTGATAACGATTTTATCATATACCTATAAATGATAAATGTATGTTTTTCTGGAGGTTTCTTCCTGTTAAAAGGGAGTTTTTCCTTCCCACTGTAGCCAAGTGCTTGCTCACAGGGGGTCGTTTTGACCGTTGGGGTTTTACATAATTATTGTATGGCCTTGCCTTACAATATAAAGCACCTTGGGGCAACTGTTTGTTGTGATTTGGCGCTATATAAAAAAATTCATTGATTGATTGATTGAAGGGTGTAAAAAGTCATATTCATTGGTAAACAACTTGATAACGATTTTATCATATACCTATAAATGATAAATGTATGTTTTTCTGAAGGGTGTAAAAAGTCATATTCATTGGTAAACAACTTGATAACGATTTTATCATATACCTATAAATGATAAATGTATGTTTTTCTGAAGGGTGTAAAAAGCCATATTCATTGGTAAACAACTTGATAACGATTTTATCATATACCTATAAATGATAAATGTATGTTTTTCTGAAGGGTGTAAAAAGTCATATTCATTGGTAAACAACTTGATAACGACTTTAACATATACCTATAAATGATAAATGTATGTTTTTCTGAAGGGTGTAAAAAGTCATATTCATTGTTAAACAACTTGATAACGATTTTATCATATACCTATAAATGTTAAATGTATGTTTTTCTGAAGGGTGTAAAAAGCCATATTCATTGGTAAACACCTTGATAACGATTTTATCATATACCTATAAATGATAAATGTATGTTTTTCTGAAGGGTGTAAAAAGTCATATTCATTGGTAAACAACTTGATAACGATTTTATCATATACCTATAAATGATAAATGTATGTTTTTCTGGAGGTTTCTTCCTGTTAAAAGGGAGTTTTTCCTTCCCACTGTAGCCAAGTGCTTGCTCACAGGGGGTCGTTTTGACCGTTGGGGTTTTACATAATTATTGTATGGCCTTGCCTTACAATATAAAGCGCCTTGGGGCAACTGTTTGTTGTGATTTGGCGCTATATAAAAAAATTCATTGATTGATTGATTGAAGGGTGTAAAAAGCCATATTCATTGGTAAACAACTTGATAACGATTTTATCATATACCTATAAATGATAAATGTATGTTTTTCTGAAGGGTGTAAAAAGTCATATTCATTGGTAAACAACTTGATAACGATTTTATCATATACCTATAAATGATAAATGTATGTTTTTCTGAAGGGTGTAAAAAGCCATATTCATTGGTAAACAACTTGATAACGATTTTATCATATACCTATAAATGATAAATGTATGTTTTTCTGAAGGGTGTAAAAAGCCATATTCATTGGTAAACAACTTGATAACGATTTTATCATATACCTATAAATGATAAATGTATGTTTTTCTGAAGGGTGTAAAAAGCCATATTCATTGGTAAACAACTTGATAACGATTTTATTATATACCTATAAATAATAAATGTATGTTTTTCTGAAGGGTGTAAAAAGCCATATTCATTGGTAAACAACTTGATAACGATTTTATCATATACCTATAAATGATAAATGTATGTTTTTCTGAAGGGTGTAAAAAGTCATATTCATTGGTAAACAACTTGATAACAATTTTATCATATACCTATAAATGATAAATGTATGTTTTTCTGGAGGTTTCTTCCTGTTAAAAGGGAGTTTTTCCTTCCCACTGTAGCCAAGTGCTTGCTCACAGGGGGTCGTTTTGACCGTTGGGGTTTTACATAATTATTGTATGGCCTTGCCTTACAATATAAAGCGCCTTGGGGCAACTGTTTGTTGTGATTTGGCGCTATATAAAAAAATTGATTGATTGATTGATTGAAGGGTGTAAAAAGTCATATTCATTGGTAAACAGCTTGATAACGATTTTATCATATACCTATAAATGATAAATGTATGTTTTTCTGAAGGGTGTAAAAAGTCATATTCATTGGTAAACAACTTGATAACGATTTTATCATATACCTATAAATGATAAATGTATGTTTTTCTGAAGGGTGTAAAAAGTCATATTCATTGGTAAACAACTTGATAACGATTTTATCATATACCTATAAATGATAAATGTATGTTTTTCTGAAGGGTGTAAAAAGCCATATTCATTGGTAAACAACTTGATAACGATTTTATCATATACCTATAAATGATAAATGTATGTTTTTCTGAAGGGTGTAAAAAGTCATATTCATTGGTAAACAACTTGATAACGATTTTATCATATACCTATAAATGATAAATGTATGTTTTTCTGAAGGGTGTAAAAAGTCATATTCATTGGTAAACAACTTGATAACGATTTTATCATATACCTATAAATGATAAATGTATGTTTTTCTGAAGGGTGTAAAAAGCCATATTCATTGGTAAACACCTTGATAACGATTTTATCATATACCTATAAATGATAAATGTATGTTTTTCTGAAGGGTGTAAAAAGTCATATTCATTGGTAAACAACTTGATAACGATTTTATCATATACCTATAAATGATAAATGTATGTTTTTCTGGAGGTTTCTTCCTGTTAAAAGGGAGTTTTTCCTTCCCACTGTAGCCAAGTGCTTGCTCACAGGGGGTCGTTTTGACCGTTGGGGTTTTACATAATTATTGTATGGCCTTGCCTTACAATATAAAGCGCCTTGGGGCAACTGTTTGTTGTGATTTGGCGCTATATAAAAAAATTCATTGATTGATTGATTGAAGGGTGTAAAAAGTCATATTCATTGGTAAACAACTTGATAACGATTTTATCATATACCTATAAATGATAAATGTATGTTTTTCTGAAGGGTGTAAAAAGTCATATTCATTGGTAAACAACTTGATAACGATTTTATCATATACCTATAAATGATAAATGTATGTTTTTCTGAAGGGTGTAAAAAGCCATATTCATTGGTAAACAACTTGATAACGATTTTATCATATACCTATAAATGATAAATGTATGTTTTTCTGAAGGGTGTAAAAAGTCATATTCATTGGTAAACAGCTTGATAACGATTTTATCATATACCTATAAATGATAAATGTATGTTTTTCTGAAGGGTGTAAAAAGTCATATTCATTGTTAAACAACTTGATAACGATTTTATCATATACCTATAAATGATAAATGTATGTTTTTCTGAAGGGTGTAAAAAGTCATATTCATTGGTAAACAACTTGATAACGATTTTATCATATACCTATAAATGATAAATGTATGTTTTTCTGGAGGTTTCTTCCTGTTAAAAGGGAGTTTTTCCTTCCCACTGTAGCCAAGTGCTTGCTCACAGGGGGTCGTTTTGACCGTTGGGGTTTTACATAATTATTGTATGGCCTTGCCTTACAATATAAAGCGCCTTGGGGCAACTGTTTGTTGTGATTTGGCGCTATATAAAAAAATTCATTGATTGATTGATTGAAGGGTGTAAAAAGCCATATTCATTGGTAAACAACTTGATAACGATTTTATCATATACCTATAAATGATAAATGTATGTTTTTCTGAAGGGTGTAAAAAGTCATATTCATTGGTAAACAACTTGATAACGATTTTATCATATACCTATAAATGATAAATGTATGTTTTTCTGAAGGGTGTAAAAAGCCATATTCACTGGTAAACAACTTGATAATGATTTTATCATATACCTATAAATGATAAATGTATGTTTTTCTGAAGGGTGTAAAAAGCCATATTCATTGGTAAACAACTTGATAACGATTTTATCATATACCTATAAATGATAAATGTATGTTTTTCTGAAGGGTGTAAAAAGTCATATTCATTGGTAAACAACTTGATAACGATTTTATCATATACCTATAAATGATAAATGTATGTTTTTCTGAAGGGTGTAAAAAGCCATATTCATTGGTAAACAACTTGATAACGATTTTATCATATACCTATAAATGATAAATGTATGTTTTTCTGAAGGGTGTAAAAAGTCATATTCATTGGTAAACAACTTGATAACAATTTTATCATATACCTATAAATGATAAATGTATGTTTTTCTGGAGGTTTCTTCCTGTTAAAAGGGAGTTTTTCCTTCCCACTGTAGCCAAGTGCTTGCTCACAGGGGGTCGTTTTGACCGTTGGGGTTTTACATAATTATTGTATGGCCTTGCCTTACAATATAAAGCGCCTTGGGGCAACTGTTTGTTGTGATTTGGCGCTATATAAAAAAAATTGATTGATTGATTGATTGAAGGGTGTAAAAAGTCATATTCAGGGGGAAAACAACTTGATAACGATTTTATCATATACCTATAAATGATAAATGTATGTTTTTCTGAAGGGTGTAAAAAGTCATATTCATTGGTAAACAACTTGATAACAATTTTATCATATACCTATAAATGATAAATGTATGTTTTTCTGAAGGGTGTAAAAAGTCATATTCATTGGTAAACAACTTGATAACGATTTTATCATATACCTATAAATGATAAATGTATGTTTTTCTGAAGGGTGTAAAAAGCCATATTCATTGGTAAACACCTTGATAACGATTTTATCATATACCTATAAATGATAAATGTATGTTTTTCTGAAGGGTGTAAAAAGTCATATTCATTGGTAAACAACTTGATAACGATTTTATCATATACCTATAAATGATAAATGTATGTTTTTCTGGAGGTTTCTTCCTGTTAAAAGGGAGTTTTTCCTTCCCACTGTAGCCAAGTGCTTGCTCACAGGGGGTCGTTTTGACCGTTGGGGTTTTACATAATTATTGTATGGCCTTGCCTTACAATATAAAGCGCCTTGGGGCAACTGTTTGTTGTGATTTGGCGCTATATAAAAAAATTCATTGATTGATTGATTGAAGGGTGTAAAAAGTCATATTCATTGGTAAACAACTTGATAACGATTTTATCATATACCTATAAATGATAAATGTATGTTTTTCTGAAGGGTGTAAAAAGTCATATTCATTGGTAAACAACTTGATAACGATTTTATCATATACCTATAAATGATAAATGTATGTTTTTCTGAAGGGTGTAAAAAGCCATATTCATTGGTAAACAACTTAACGATTTTATCATATACCTATAAATGATAAATGTATGTTTTTCTGAAGGGTGTAAAAAGTCACATTCATTGGTAAACAACTTGATAACGATTTTATCATATACCTATAAATGATAAATGTATGTTTTTCTGAAGGGTGTAAAAAGTCATATTCATTGTTAAACAACTTGATAACGATTTTATCATATACCTATAAATGTTAAATGTATGTTTTTCTGAAGGGTGTAAAAAGCCATATTCATTGGTAAACACCTTGATAACGATTTTATCATATACCTATAAATGATAAATGTATGTTTTTCTGAAGGGTGTAAAAAGTCATATTCATTGGTAAACAACTTGATAACGATTTTATCATATACCTATAAATGATAAATGTATGTTTTTCTGGAGGTTTCTTCCTGTTAAAAGGGAGTTTTTCCTTCCCACTGTAGCCAAGTGCTTGCTCACAGGGGGTCGTTTTGACCGTTGGGGTTTTACATAATTATTGTATGGCCTTGCCTTACAATATAAAGCGCCTTGGGGCAACTGTTTGTTGTGATTTGGCGCTATATAAAAAAATTGATTGATTGATTGATTGAAGGGTGTAAAAAGTCATATTCAGGGGGAAAACAACTTGATAACGATTTTATCATATACCTATAAATGATAAATGTATGTTTTTCTGAAGGGTGTAAAAAGTCATATTCATTGGTAAACAACTTGATAACAATTTTATCATATACCTATAAATGATAAATGTATGTTTTTCTGAAGGGTGTAAAAAGTCATATTCATTGGTAAACAACTTGATAACGATTTTATCATATACCTATAAATGATAAATGTATGTTTTTCTGAAGGGTGTAAAAAGCCATATTCATTGGTAAACAACTTGATAATGATTTTATCATATACCTATAAATGATAAATGTATGTTTTTCTGAAGGGTGTAAAAAGTCATATTCATTGGTAAACAACTTGATAACGATTTTATCATATACAGTGGTCCCTCGTTTATCGCGGGAGTTACGTTCTAAAAATAACCCACGATAGGTGTAATCCGCAAAGTAGTCAGCGTTATTTTTTACAATTATTATAGACGTTTTAAGGCTGTAAAACCCCTCACTACCCACTTTATACACTTTTCTCAAACAGGCATTAACATTTTCTCACGTTTCTCTCCTGTGTAAACACTCAAAAGTTCAAACCTTAGTAGAAAAAAATAGAACATTTTCCTATAAATAATTATGATGGCTTTTAGAACTAACAAATTTAATTTTAACGATCAACCTACGAGGTTGGACACGTAAGAAATTATTAACAGTGACTCACCAGTATTTCACAGTTCCTCTGACCGTGCCTCTTCGTCGTGGTGCCGCTCCGCTGTCTGGATTGGCTGATTACCAAGGTGACATTCATTTTGTGGGTTTTACTCGGGTGGTATGAAAAATATTACCTGTCTGCGAAAAGGGTGTATTGCTATTTATTCTTTAGTGTTTTATCCAATCATATTGGTGCATCATTTATACCTATATGATAATAGCAGGATATTAACAGTGAACAATGAATGTTGGTAATTAAACTCCACTCACATGCCATTCCATCGGGGGCGGTAAATCGTCTATATATTAAAACTGAAGTGGTATCTGTGTACGTGTATGTATGTGTGCGTGCGTGCATGTGTGTGTATAACTTCGATCACGGATCACGACACCCTAGGGAGTGCTGACATTTGTCGTTTGATATACTTATGTGTTTTGGGTCAAGGATGAATGCCGCCAAACTAATAGGACTAATATTTTTGGAAAAATTAGTCAAATTATCTAACAACATCGAACAATGGACATTAATAATTACATTCTGGACTCACATGCCATTGCAGCAGGGGGCAGTAATCATCAACAGGTACTGGTCATATAATTAGAATATACAAAAAAGTTGATTTATTTCAGTAATTCCATTCAAAAAGCAAAACTTGTATATTATATTAATTCATTACACACAGACTGATATAGTTCAAATGTTTATTTCTTTTAATTTTGATGATTAGAACTAACAACGAATGAAAACTCAAAATTCAGTATCTCAGAAAATTAGAATATTAATTAAGACCAATGCAAAAAAAAAAAAAAAAAAAAAGGATTTCTATAAATGTTGGCCAACTGAAAAGTATGAACATGAACGGTATGATCATGTCCAGCACTCAGTACTTCATCGGGGCTCCCTTTGCCTGAATTCCTGCAGCAATGCAGCGTGGCATGGAGTTAGTCTGTGGCACTGCTCAGGTGGTATGAGAGCCCAGGTTGCTCTGATACTGGCCTTCAGCTCTTCTGCATTGTTGGGTCTGGTGTGTGGCATCTTCCTCTTCCCAATACCCCGTAGATTTTCTACGGGTTAAGGTCAATCAATCAATCAATTCAATCAATTTTATTTATATAGCGCCAAATCACAACAAACAGTTGCCCAAGGCGCTTTATATTGTAAGGCAAAGCCATACAATAATTACGTAAAAACCCCAACGGTCAAAATGACCCCCTGTGAGCAAGCACTTGGCGACAGTGGGAAGGAAAAACTCCCTTTTAACAGGAAGAAACCTCCAGCAGAACCAGGCTCAGGGAGGGGCAGTCTTCTGTATGGCCTTGCCTTACAATATGGAGCGCCTTGGGGCAACTGTTTGTTGTGATTTGGCGCTATATAAGAAAAAAGTTGATTGATTGATTGATTCTGCTGGGACTGGTTGGGGCTGAGGGAGAGAACCAGGAAAAAGACATGCTGTGGAGGGGAGCAGAGATCAATCACTAATGATTAAATGCAGAGTGGTGCATACAGAGCAAAAAGAGAAAGAAACACTCAGTGCATCATGGGAACCCCCCAGCAGTCTAAGTCTATAGCAGCATAACTAAGGGATGGTTCAGGGTCACCTGATCCAGCCCTAACTATAAGCCTTAGCGAAAAGGAAAGTTTTAAGCCTAATCTTAAAAGTAGAGAGGGTGTCTGTCTCCCTGATCTGAATTGGGAGCTAGTTCCACAGGAGAGGAGCCTGAAAGCTGAAGGCTCTGCCTCCCATTCTACTCTTACAAACCCTAGGAACTACAAGTAAACCTGCAGTCTGAGAGCGAAGCGCTCTATTGGGGTGATATGATACTATGAGGTCCCTAAGATAAGATGGGACCTGATTATTCAAAACCTTATAAGTAAGAAGAAGAATTTTAAATTCTATTCTAGAATTAACAGGAAGCCAATGAAGAGAGGCCATTATGGGTGAGATATGCTCTCTCCTTCTAGTCCCCGTCAGTACTCTAGCTGCAGCATTTTGAATTAACTGAAGGCTTTTCAGGGAACTTTTAGGACAACCTGATAATAATGAATTACAATAGTCCAGCCTAGAGGAAATAAATGCATGAATTAGTTTTTCAGCATCACTCTGAGACAAGACCTTTCTAATTTTAGAGATATTGCGTAAATGCAAAAAAGCAGTCTTACATATTTGTTTAATATGCGCTTTGAATGACATATCCTGATCAAAAATGACTCCAAGATTTCTCACAGTATTACTAGAGGTCAGGGTAATGCCATCCAGAGTAAGGATCTGGTTAGACACCATGTTTCTAAGATTTGTGGGGCCAAGTACAATAACTTCAGTTTTATCTGAGTTTAAAAGCAGGAAATTAGAGGTCATCCATGTCTTTATGTCTGTAAGACAATCCTGCAGTTTAGCTAATTGGTGTGTGTCCTCTGGCTTCATGGATAGATAAAGCTGGGTATCATCTGCGTAACAATGAAAATTTAAGCAATGCCGTCTAATAATACTGCCTAAGGGAAGCATGTATAAAGTGAATAAAATTGGTCCTAGCACAGAACCTTGTGGAACTCCATAATTAACCTTAGTCTGTGAAGAAGATTCCCCATTTACATGAACAAATTGTAATCTATTAGATAAATATGATTCAAACCACTGCAGCGCAGTGCCTTTAATACCTATGGCATGCTCTAATCTCTGTAATAAAATTTTATGGTCAACAGTATCAAAAGCAGCACTGAGGTCTAACAGAACAAGCACAGAGATGAGTCCACTGTCTGAGGCCATAAGAAGATCATTTGTAACCTTCACTAATGCTGTTTCTGTACTATGATGAATTCTAAAACCTGACTGAAACTCTTCAAATAGGCCATTCCTCTGCAGGTGATCAGTTAGCTGTTTTACAACTACCCTTTCAAGAATTTTTGAGAGAAAAGGAAGGTTGGAGATTGGCCTATAATTAGCTAAGATAGCTGGGTCAAGTGATGGCTTTTTAAGTAATGGTTTAATTACTGCCACCTTAAAAGCCTGTGGTACATAGCCAACTAATAAAGATAGATTGATTATATTTAAGATTGAAGCATTAAATAATGTTAGGGCTTCCTTGAGCAGCCTGGTAGGAATGGGGTCTAATAGACATGTTGATGGTTTGGATGAAGTAACTAATGAAAATAACTCAGACAGAACAATCTGAGAGAAAGAGTCCAACCAAATACCGGCATCACTGAAAGCAGCCAAAGATAATGATACATCTTTGGGATGGTTATGAGTAATTTTTTCTCTAATAGTTAAAATTTTATTAGCAAAGAAAGTCATGAAGTCATTACTAGTTAAAGTTAAAGGAATACTCGGCTCAATAGAGCTCTGACTCTTTGTCAGCCTGGCTGCAGTGCTGAAAAGAAACCTGGGGTTGTTCTTATTTTCTTCAATTAGTGATGAGTAGTAAGATGTCCTAGCTTTACCGAGGGCTTTTTTATAGAGCAACAGACTCTTTTTCCAGGCTAAGTGAAGATCTTCTAAATTAGTGAGACGCCATTTCCTCTCCCACTTACGGGTTATCTGCTTTAAGCTGCGAGTTTGTGAGTTATACCACGGAGTCAGGCACTTTTGATTTAAAGCTCTCTTTTTCAGAGGAGCTACAGCATCCAAAGTTATCTTCAATGAGGATGTAAAACTATTGACGAGATACTCTATCTCACTTACAGAGTTTAGGTAGCTACTCTGCACTGTGTTGGTATATGGCATTAGAGAACATAAAGAAGGAATCATATCCTTAAACCTAGTTACAGCGCTTTCTGAAAGACTTCTAGTGTAATGAAACTTATTCCCCACTGCTGGGTAGTCCATCAGAGTAAATGTAAATGTTATTATGAAATGATCAGACAGAAGGGAGTTTTCAGGGAATACTGTTAAGTCTTCAATTTCCATACCATAAGTCAGAACAAGATCTAAGATATGATTAAAGTGGTGGGTGGACTCATTTACATTTTGAGCAAAGCCAATAGAGTCTAATAATAGATTAAATGCAGTGTTGAGGCTGTCATTCTCAGCATCTGTGTGGATGTTAAAATCGCCCACTATAATTATCTTATCTAAGCTAAGCACTAAGTCAGACAAAAGGTCTGAAAATTCACAGAGAAACTCACAGTAACGACCAGGTGGACGATAGATAATAACAAATAAAACTGGTTTTTGGGACTTCCAATTTGGATGGACAAGACTAAGAGTCAAGCTTTCAAATGAATTAAAGCTCTGTCTGGGTTTTTGATTAATTAATAAGCTGGAGTGGAAGATTGCTGCTAATCCTCCGCCTCGGCCCGTGCTACGAGCGTTCTGGCAGTTAGTGTGACTCGGGGGTGTTGACTCATTTAAACTAACATATTCATCCTGTTATGTGTCGGACGCAGCTCGGAGAACCGACCAGCTTTTGAAGGACCCAGTATGAAATAAGCAGAGCACGGTACAAAGGCTAACTGAATTTAATACATAACAGTGATACAAAAAATAACAAAAGAAAGTGCGGTCTGGCGTGGTGCGCTCCCAGCAGCGCTAACAGTCCGGAGCCAGAAGCTGTTCGGACCCAAGGACCCCACCGACACCCCCCAGGTGGCCGCAACAAACCGAGTCTGTGAAAGAAGGAACCATTATGTGAGTCCACACTCTACACACAGAGAGAACACTTAAAGGTGTACAAACAGCAAACACTTCCTGGCTTGATTACTAATCAGCTTCCCAACCTGCAGGCATGGAACATCCAGTTCACAAAACTCCACTGCAGTGGAAGCCGATACATGACTAACATACAGCTCAATATAAAAAGGTGTGAGGGACACCACATTTACTGACTGTATAAATGTTAGTCACAAAATCTAACGTACCTCAGGAAGTGTGCTGACGAGCGTGAGACCTCACCCCCTCCTCTTTCACAGACCGTGCATCAAACCCTGGACGTTCTCTGCATCCACTGATGATGAGATGGCTCCCGAGACGACGATCTCACCCGTCTGGTCACAAGGTCGAGTCTCTGGCAAATACACACTGTATACTCCAGTCTTAAATGCCACCATGTTCCAATCCATATAGATGCACCTCAGCTGTGAGTCCTGACGAGCCGCAGGTGATCAGGGTGAGGTCCTGATAACCTCAGCAACACAGCCACTCAGTCCCAAATGCAAGCCACCTGGAAGGAAAAACAAAAGACAGAAACAAAAAGGCAGCCAGGCACCCCAGCCATACAACAGTACCCCACCCTCACGGGAAGCCTCCCGGCGACCACACAAACCTGACCCAGGAGAAACACCCCCCTCCAGGGACCATGGCTGGAAACCGCATCTGCATTCGTCTTCCAACAGAATGGTTGATGTCCTCTCCTCTGGCTGCATCCTTGCCTTTGTTTCAGTCAGTCACTTAGCACAGGTGTGGCCAGGAGTTCTTAAACCTGTGCGGTCAGCCTTTATCCAACCATGTGCGGTCATTAGTCATAAAACAAAAAAGACAAACACAAACAACGAAACCACCCCCCACCCCCCCACCCCCCCACCCCCCCTCCACAGGGGACCGTCCTATCAAACCCCGGGATGAGGAGAAAAGAAAAACCCCAAACTTAAGCTTACAAATAAAAGCGCTAAACCCCCCCCCCCCCCCCAAACGACATGTAGGGACCAATACCCCCCAGAGGACTTCCCGCCAGCTCCAGGAGTAATAACCACAGCCGAGGTCCCTCTGGGATCCAACGTCACCCACGGGGACTCCCAGCGCCTCCCAGAGGACCACTCGTCAACCCCAGGAGATGCCTCCCCTCACGACCAACGGACCCAGCCCTGGCCGTCTATTGCTAGATGGACCCACAGCCCTTTCCCCCCCAGAGGACACCACAGTCAAACCCTGAGGGCGGAAACTGGGGGGAAAACACCCCCCCCCCCAGGTGCAGAGGTTACCTGGGAAACGCCCAGCATAACCACACTGCACCACTCCAGCAACGCCGACACTACGGCTCACACGGCTGGAGCCAGAGGAGAAGAAAGGGAACAAAAAGAAAATACCCCAAACCCCCCCCTCCCCTCCCGGGTGAAGAGGTTACCTGGGAAACGCCCAGCACAACCTAACTGCACCACTCCAGCAACGCCGACACTACGGCTCACATGGCTGGAGTCAGAGGAGAAGAGAGGGCATAACAAAAAACAAAACAAAAAAAAAGAAAGAAAAAAACAACAACCCAAATACCCCCCCCCATGACCCCCCAGGGGACCGTCCCATCAAACCCTGGGAGGTGAAACTGAAAAAAAATAAATAAAAAGAAAGACTAACAGACTGACATAAGGTTGCTCGGGTCCTTTTTTCTTTTTTTTTTTCTTTTTTTTTTTTTTTTGGCAGAACTGCAGGGTCACGACCCCAGACACTAAATAGTGAAAAACAAAAAATAAAATCCCACACAAAAACCAACTCAAAAAACACCCACACAAAATGAACTAACACAAAACAAATAAGTGATTTATACTGTCAAGCTCCAACAAATGGAACACACCTGTTCCAACTTAAGAGCTTGACGGTAATGTGACTCAGTCACCAAAAGAGGGAGCCAAAGTGCTAAAAATGAAAAACCCCCTTTGGTAACTGAGAAAACAAACTCATGCTGCCTTTCTGTGAGCAGCACACAACCAAAAATGTGATTCAACTAAATAACGCCGGAGCTGACACAACAGACGCAGTAGCTATCATTACCCGGGGAAACGGGGCTACGACTGTAACACAGGAAGCACCGCGACCCGTGCCACAGAGCTCCGCCGTGCGCGTTCACCCATTACAGACTCACTCCTGCAGCTCCCGTTCAAACCTCTTATCCGGTCGAAGTGGGACGTGAAGCCGTCGCCAGTCACACTCCACCACGACCCACGGATAAGGCACACACAGGAACATGGCTGCAAGAGAGCACGAATCAGTATTCAGTAATGGGTTCTCAAACACGCACCATCTGGGCGGAGAGCACCCGCAACTGATCTGGATAACTTCTGAACGTCTGCTGCCGCCTTCCCGGCGCGTTACCGTCTCTGCTGCCGCTGGGTCCGTGATGTTTGGCCAGAGACTACTGTTATGTGTCGGACGCAGCTCGGAGAACCGACCAGCGTTTGAAGGACCCAGTATGAAATAAGCAGAGCACGGTACAAAGGCTAACTGAATTTAATACATAACAGTGATACAAAAAATAACAAAAGAAAGTGCGGTCTGGCGTGGTGCGCTCCCAGCAGCGCTAACGGTCCGGAGCCAGAAGCTGTTCGGACCCAAGGACCCCGCCGACACCCCCCAGGTGGCCGCAACAAACCAAGTCTGTGAAAGAAGGAACCATTATGTGAGTCCACACTCTACACACAGAGAGAACACTTAAAGGTGTACAAACAGCAAACACTTCCTGGCTTAATTACTAATCAGCTTCCCAACCTGCAGGCATGGAACATCCGCGTGAGACGAGCGTGAGACCTCACCCTCTCCTCTTTCACAGACCGTGCATCAAACCCTGGACGTTCTCTGCATCCACTGATGATGAGATGGCTCCCGAGACGACGATCTCACCCGTCTGGTCACAAGGTCGAGTCTCTGGCAAATACACACTGTGCACTCCAGTCTTAAATGCCACCATGTTCCAATCCATATAGATGCACCTCAGCTGTGAGTCCTGACGAGCCGCAGGTGATCAGGGTGAGGTCCTGATAACCTCAGCAACACAGCCACTCAGTCCCAAATGCAAGCCACCTGGAAGGAAAAACAAAAGACAGAAACAAAAAGGCAGCCAGGCCCCCCAGCCATACAACACATCCTGCTGTAACCAGGTTTCTGTAAGGCAGAATAAATCAATATGTTGATCAATTATTATATAATTTACTAACAGGGACTTAGAAGAGAGAGATATAATGTTTAATAGACCACATTTAACTGTTTTAGTCTGTGGTGCAGTTGAAGGTGCTATATTATTTTTCCTTTTTGAATTTTTATGCTTAAATAGATTTTTACTGGTTATTGGTGGTCTGGGAGCAGGCACCGTCTCTACGGGGATGGGGTAATGAGGGGATGGCAGGGGGAGAGAAGCTGCAGAGAGGTGTATAAGACTACAACTCTGGTCAGGCGAGTTTGGTGGACAATTAAGAACAGGGATACCATGGTCCTTAAACCAGGTACTGGTAGCTTTGGCACTGTGTGCAGGTGCCAAGTCCTGTTGGAAAATGAAATCTGCATCTCCATAAAGTTGGTCAGCAGCAGGAAGAATGAAGTGCTCTACAACTTCCTGGTAGACGGCTGGTTGACCTTGGACCTCAGAAAACACAGTGGACCGACGTCAGCAGATCAATCAATCAATCAATCAATCAACTTTTTTCTTATATACAGATGACATAACACCCAAACCATCACTGACTGTGGAAACTTTACACTGGACCTCAATCAACGTTTCTTGCCTCTCCTCTCTTCCTCCAGACTCTGGGACCTTGATTTCCAAAGGAAATGCAAAATGTGCTTTCATCAGAGAACATAACTTTGGAGCACTCAGCAACAGTCCAGTCCTTTTTGTCTTTAGCCCAGACAAGACATCAAGTCAGCAGTCTTCACCATGATTGTGTCGCCTGCAGAACCAGACTGAGAGACCAGTTAAAGGCCTCTGCAGGTGTTTGGAGTTAATCAGCTGATTAGAGTCTGACACCAGGTGTCTTCAATATTCAACCTTTTCACACAATTCTAATTTTCTGAGATACTGAATTTGTGGTTTTCATTAGTTGTCAGTTATAATCATCAAAATGAAAAGAAATAAACACTTGAAATATATCAGTCTGTGTGAAATGAATGAATCCATTATACAAGTTTCACTTTTTGAATGGAATTACTGAAATAAATCAACTTTTTCGTGATATTCTAATTATATGACCAGCACATCTTAAAATTGAAGTGGGTCTGTGTTGTGTGTGCATTCTGCTGGCCCTGTCTGCGTCTTTTGCGTTTGGATTCCTGGTCCATTGTTTCTCAGTGTTTTTGCTTCTGTTGTGTCTCTGTGTTCCCCCGTCCTCTGTGTTGTAGGTCTTTGTGATTTTGGTTCATCAGTGTCGTTATATTATTCTCCGTGATTGGTCACCCTTTTGGATTTTTAAAGCACCTTGGATTTTTGTAACTCATCCCTGTGTGTCCTGGCTGTCTGCTGTTGGAGTTCCATTTGACTCTGATTTAGCTCAAATCATAACAGTTTGTGTGCATGTATGTAGGTATGCGTGATTTTATTTTAGTTATTTATTTATTCATTCATGTCAAACATGTTCCGTCATTAGAAAAGTCGACCACATTCACAATATTTCAGGCCAGTCACATTTTTTTTTTCGTGCTCCCGTCACGAAATTAGCCAAATTTTCCTGACGGGTTTTCTTTTAAACTCACTATTACTAACCCTCCTCCTACCCCCAACCCTAACCTTAACCACCCCCCGCTTCACTTTTAATTTCGTGCAGCCATCATGGAATGAGAATGAATTCGTGCTGCCGTGACGAAAATGAGGCGCTTTTCATCACAATATCACAAACCGATACATTAATGTATATTTCATGCTGCTGAATCACGACGTGCCGTGAAATCGGGTTGAATATTTGCATCTTCACATTGCCATATTTGACAAAGAGTAGGCAGAAGTATAAACTTATACTACCCTACCCCATTTCTACACGTTTTCCATAACACAATTCTACCTTCTTCATAATAGGAGATTTACACCTCCTCCCTCCATGCACACACACAACAAAACAAGACAAAATGAGTAAAAAAGAAAGTCACAAAAAAAGTTGAAACTGTATTTGAACCACAATAGTTCTAGCATTTACACTCCATCACATCATCATTACCGTCCTGGACGAACCTGTTGTTCTTTAAGCTTATATTCATTTAGCATTTCTATTTTATACCTTGTTTTTAAACTGGTTGATGTTTTTACTTTCGTTTGTTAAGCTATTCCATAGTTGTACCCCTGATATTGAAGCACACATACTTTTTTAAAGTTATTCCGACATACTGCATTTTTAAGTTGAGCTTCCCTCTTATATCATACCGTCTATCGCTTTCTGAAAACAAATCATTGATGGTATTTGGAAGTAATTTTTTTCTTGCTCTGAATATTATTTGTGCTGTTTTAAACAAGATCAAATCAGGAAATTTTAGAGCTTGTATTTTGAAGAAGAGTTCATTTGTGTGATCCCTCCTGCATTATTCTTCAGTCTAATTGCCCTTTTCTGCATTGTATATATAATTTGTATATGACTTTTCTATGTATTTCCCCACACCTCTACCCCGTAATACAAGTATGGTAAAGTAAATGTACAATACAAAGTGTACAGAGCTTTCACATTTGTATATGCTTTCTTTTCCCAAAGACAGCATTGCTCTGTGCCAGCTTCCCCTGCACATACTTAATGAGTGGTTTGCAACAGATTTTATTGTCAAAGATCACACCAAGGAATTGATTTATATCAAACCACTTTTTCAATTCATTTATTTCCTCAGTGATCACCTCCAAAAGCTGCTGCAGTTCGACCCCTGTGCAGAAAATATTTGTATCATCTGCAAATAACACAAACTGCAACATATTTGATATTTTGCAAATGTCATTGATATATGTTTTGATTTTATTTATGATGTTTTGATGATTTTATTTAGTAAGTTCATTGTAAGTACACACTATAATTGTAAATACACTATAAATACATGGATACACAAGAAAGTGAAAACACTTGTATCCATTGTGGTCCATTTAAATATCAAATGACCTAATAGGAGTAACAATAAAATAAAATAAAATAATAACAGTAATAATAATAATAATAATAATAATAATAATAATAATAATAATAATAATAATGTTGATGATGATAATAATAATAATAATAATAATAATAATATGAGTGAAGCGTCACACAGCTCACTCATGGTACAGGGCATCCTAAACAGGAAGTGCCAAATTTCAAATCCACAGTAAAACAGGAAATGTTCAAATGTCAAACACTTCCTGGATTGACAGACGAGATCCCAGGGAATCTTGTGGAAATTCAGAGGCAAGCTCACACTCAAACAGGAAGTGCCAAAATTTCAGTCACAGTGAAACAGGACAAGTCAAATGTTGAACTCTTCCTGGCATGGGTGGAGCTAGAGTGGAGGCCGGGGTTTCACTGGACTCCCCTAAAATCTGTTTGGACACAGATGATTGACATGTCACGGCACCACACGTCTGGTTGAAAGAGCTGCATTTTCAAATTAGTGAGTCACATTGACTACAAGGTTCCTCCTGTCCAGTAGTTGGTGCTTTGTACCACAAAAAGTTCTAATCCACCTTAGAAGAAGAAGAAAAATGATTGCTTCAGATTTGAACTGAACATGTCATTTGAACTATGGACGTCTAATCACACCAAACTTATTTTGGTGAGTAAACGACAGTATTCTATGCCAGAAATGAGGTCAAGGTTGTTAAAAGCAGCATTTCTTCTTTACTTGGGGGGGGGGTCTTATATACACATGTTTAAGCTAACAGACAGCAGCTAATTCATGCTCTGTTGACTTATTAGTGCAGCAGATAACTGAAACAATCCTTCAAATGGTGATACAAGCATCTAATTCAGCACAAATACAGCTGGAGCAAAATTAATGGAGCAACTTTAACTTTTGACCCCTGTACAAACTGAAACTGACCTTTGTCACCATCCTTGCTGCTTTTACCTCATAACTCCATAACATTCAGTCACAGAGATTGTTCAAACTATACCTTTTTGGAATCTTTATGATCGGGCAAATAATGTGGTGTAGTTTTCTATATGATTGGAGCATCTTTTAATTTTGACCCCTGTGAAATTCTTCAGTTGACCCCTACCTGGATACCTATTGAAAATTCAAGTGACCAATCAGTTTGATTTTAAGAGTTCATGTCTATGGATTATTTGTGTCAAATTTGATGTTTGTATCACCATTTGCAGGATTCCACTCCAAATATTCTCTTATCTGCTGCACTATGTGTGAGATGTAAGATGCTGCTCCTCACTGTTTCTGTTTCCCTCAAAATACTGGAACACTTGGTATTTCACACATTTTAATCTGTTTATTCCATTTCAAATAGATTTTTTTTCTAAAATTATCTTCCTTAACTCAAACTGAAAGCAAATCTCTACAACTTGATATAAATTAATTAAAAATATAAAATCCAGCTTCCTGATGAAGTGGTGTAGAGGAGGATTTTCTTAACAGAGTTCCTATACACCAAACCGTTCGTTCAAAAAAGTAAATACGTGAGCATATACGCTCAACCACAACTGACCAATGAGCACGCTTGGAAGTTCACTTCCGGTTTCAACGCAGGGAAAACGGGCGGATATTTTCTCGCCGGCTGCAGGAGGGTTTGCAGCATGCAGAGGGGCTGTGATCTAAAGGGGTTCTGTTCATTTGACACACCCAGAGAAGTGTGTCAAATGAACAGCATCCTACTGGCAACAAGCAGCATTTTGTTCATAAAAACTTTCGTCATCGTTAACAGGCTTCCATTCCAAATACTTATGAAGTTTGTCTGCTTTCATCCATTGTGTTTTTTTTTTTGCACAGTAATTAAAGAAGGTGCCGTTAAATGTGTCAAGCATATGCCAATTTTCACGCCGCAATAGAGCCATAAAAAAGTGTCAAAAACATAGTTTATATGCACAAGACTAATTAAAGACAAATACATGATCACGGTTGGGCGAATAAGGTAGGACATATTTATCTGCCCAACGGTTGGGCAGGGGGGCTGATCAACTTTATACCTCTGTAGTTACTGCAGCGCTACACATCACCCTTGTTCTTGAAAACAGGAACCAGCACACTTCGTCCCCACTCCTCAGGCATCCTCTCACTTTCCAAGATTTTATTAAACAATCTGGTTAGAAACTCTACTGCTATCTCTCCTAGACATTTCCATGCCTCCATTGGAATGTCATCTGGACCAACTGCCTTTCCACTCTTCATCCTCTTCATAGCAGCCCTCACTTATTCCATACTAATCTCTTGTACTTCCTGATTTACTCTCACCACATCATCCAGCCTTTTCTCTCGCTCTCCACCTTCTCAGCACACACTCCTCACTTGTCAGCACATTACCATGTGCATCTTTTACCACCCTAACCTGCTGCACATCCTTTCCAGCTCTGTCCCTTTGTCTGGCCAATCAGTACAAGTCCTTTCCTCCTTCCTTACTATTCAACTTCTTGTACAGCTCGCAATATGCCTTTTCCTTCGCTTTTGCCACTTCTCTTTTCGCCTTACGCCGCATCTCCTTGTACTCCTGTCTACTTTCTTCATCTCTCCAACTATCCCACAACTTATTCGCCAACCTCTTTCTCCTTATGCTTTCCTGGACCTCTTCATTCCACCACCAAGTCTCCTTGTCTTCCTTCCACTGTCCAGATGTCATACCCAGTACTGTCCTAGCTGTCTCCCTCACCACATCTGCAGTACTTTTCCAGTTGTCCAAAACTGCTTCTGCTCCAACCAGTGCTTCTCTCACCTGCTCACTAAATTTCACACGTCTTCCTCCTTCAGCTTCCACCATCTGATCCTTTGTCGAACAAAGAGGACAAACAGTGTTGTAAAAAACAATAAGACCTTAAAGAGCAAACTTCACTTTCCCCCAGAATGACATGATCAGGAAGTGACTGTAGCTCACAGCAGCTCCCACTGAAAATAACGGGGAGACAGACTGTGATTCTCACATGTTTACATAAAATAAACACAATAACATCTATAAACCCAGAGAATATATTCACGAGAGTTTTAGGCACAATATAAAAATAGTTTTATGTTGCGATGTTAATGGTGTTGTCTGTGTGCAGTTAAAGTGCAGCATGATCAGAGCGTCTCAGTGCAGTTCTCAGTGTTACTGAGATCTCGCAGCGCGGTGACCTCTCTGAGGTTTTCTGGGATTTGAAACGTCAATAGGGTGAATAGCCAATATTTATGTGTCAAGACAATGTTGAGTGCATGTTTTACAATATAATAAAACGTGCGCACAACATCATAAAACATCATCAAATTCATGAGAGCACATATTGTGTGAGAAATAGGTCATAAAGATGATAAGATAAAACATCATAAAATTCTCTCCACATGCAAAACCTTTTGCGATGACACCTCCAGGGCTCCGTAAAAATGCCTATTTTTACAAATAAAAAATGGCATATTTTACAAAAGCACATTTATCTGTAAATGCCAATACACGACACACGTCACATTAACCTGTTGGTTTACATAGTGAATGACTGAACCAATCGGTGTTTAGCAGAGGCACATTTTACCCAGAATCCTTTACGATCTGTCTGTGTTTGTTACAAAACCTCAGAATTAGTGTATTATTCAACATTAAAAGATACATGTTGTATTTTAACTTTGTACAAATGACAGAATTGACATTAATGGAGTTATTCTATCGGTATTAATGCTATTTATAAATCAAAACCATAAGTCAGCATGGCTTTATTTTCCAAGACCTCCACCTGGCCGGAGCATTATGATTCGATAGAGAGCTGGGCTTTGTGGCTGTGCTATAAGCCATGTAGTATACAACAGCTTCCAGCAGGGGGCAAGATGTTCAAAGACAGAAGTGCTGACTCATTGTTTGTGTCTATTGTAGCTTTTGATGCTTCCAGAAGCGATCATGGTGTTAAAACTCAGACTTCAAACTTAGTAGCTGCAAATGTACCAGATACAATACTGGAATTTATTAGTTATCTGTAACTTCAGATACATTTTTGGGTGGTTTATCGTTTTATCTTTATCAAAGATAACTTTTCACTTTTCTGATGATCTGTTATCCAACTAAATTTTTTGGTTATCTGTGCCCACCACTGCATTTACATGACAGTTTATATGACAATATTGAGATACGATAATTTGACCAAATTGTACAGCCCTACTGTCAACTAGCTGAAAACTCTGAATATTAATTTAGATGTACATAAAAAATGCTTAAAGGAGACCTGCATTGAAAAAATGCAGTCAGATTTTTTGAACAAAAAATGACTTACATTTACACATGAGATCCTTCTGAATGTAGTAAAGTAAATCTGCAAGCCCAGATCTGTCATTCAACAGAGAAATCTACAGCAAATCAAATTTACAGCTAACATTTAGCCCTCCGCAAATTGTCCCTCTCATCATGGACGCTGCCGAGACGTCACGGACAAGATCCTCTCCCAGCATGCATTGCCCCAATTGTAATTTGTGGATTTACGTCAGTTTGCATCTGCACCTTTTTTTTTGTCTTATACGGAAGGATCTACTTTTTTAAAACTTCATATTGTCTTGCGGCACGTTTGGTGAGTACACGTTTCTTTGATTTGTGCTTGAAAATTATTTTGGGGGACTTTTTCATACGCCCGTTTGATTGAGTGGTGTCGCAATGAAAATCTACTGTCTTTCGCCTCCGGTACCATCGCGGGATATGGAGGCGAGACCCGCAAAGAATCCCAGTCATTAAAAATATATAAACCTCTCTCAGCATCCATGGAGCTCTGGGGCTCCGATTGCCGAGACGTGCGGTGCTGTGGATTTTGCTGCAAGAAGTCTGTCCTCGCAGCAACACATGTACCGGCCGCTTCGCATTAAAACAGCGAGCGTAATCTCAGGACTTGTGCCAAGTGTGCTGCAGCTCCGTTCAGCAGACACAGAGGTGATGCCGGTGTTGTGCGCTGAATCTGGCACAACACCGGCTGCAAACCAGACACAGGCGGTGTGAGTGGCCCGTGTCAGCGGTTAACGAGCCCGCAGACTTAATAAGCGCAGCGGAGGCAGAGAGCGGGAGAGGAAGAACGGCGCCCGCTGTCAATGTCGTTGCTGATCTGAGCACACAGATCTGTATCTCACATTCATTGCAGCTTACTTTTGGATGTTGAAACCAGGATGTGTATAAGTAACATTACTAACAGATAAAATCAATTTCAATGCGGGATCGGACTGAAGGCGGGAGCGCGTCGTCTTGTTCCTGACGTCATGGAAATGATACGGCTGTACAAACTGTTTTCACAGACTGCTAAATTTTAGCTGCAAATTTGTCATTTTTAAACGAAGATTTCTCTGCTGAATTACAAATTTGGGTTTACAGATTTACTTTACTGCATTCACAAGGGTCTTATAAATACATATCAGCTATTTCTTTCTGAAATCTGACCACATTTATTTCAGTGCAGGTCTACTTTAAGTGACAGGGGGTTAAGAGGGCTGTAATTGGGGCTCAGCTGAAAAGCAAAAAAAAAAAAAAAAAGCAAAAAAAGCAAAATGCTTAAAAACGTGGGGAGTATGGGGGGCAGAGCCCCTCCAGAAGCTGAAAGGCAACATAAGGAAAATGTTTAAAGGGGGGGGGGGGGGGGGGGGGGACTGAAAGGTTTTAGTCATACTCATGCTCCCAAGAACCATTTTACTGAAAAAAGTCTGAAGGACCTAAAGGACATGGTTCGATGGCAAGGAGCTTTTCCAGGCATGTGAGAGGCAAATAAAGAAAAATGCTTAAAAAGGTGGGGAGTATGGGGGGTAGAGCTCCTTCAGAAGCTGAAAGGCAAAATAAGAAAAATGCTTAAAGGGGGGTCTGGAGGGCAGAGCTCCCCCTGATGCTGAAAGGTTTTTGCCATGCTAATGCCCCCTGAAGCATTTACTCAAAATAAAGTCTGAAGGACCTAAATGACATGGTGAGATTCTGATGAGCTTTACTTGTTTATGTCCACGACATATACATATTAATAATAATATTGTATATGATAATAAGAACCTAAAAAAATTATGAATACATAAACACAGTAAGTTAACATTAAAAAATTACAGGAAATAAAAGAGTTGAGTTCTTCCTCTAAAACCTTTGAGTTCTAAGGTGTAAGGTGTTAGAATGGCCCAAGCAGAGGGTCACCCCACTGAGTCTGGTCTGCTTGAGGTTTCTTCCTCAGTATCATCACAGTTTTTCCTTAACACTGTCAGCTGTGTGCTTGTTCTAGGGGTTGGTGAGGGCCTCTTCACACAGTGCGAAGTTTGGACAAAGTGCAAACATAGTGCGCATGACGCAGGAATCTTGTGCATAAAGTGTAATATCGCCCCTGTCACCAACGCCTCATACACCTGTTGCTACAACTATTTGTCCACACAAGTGCCTGAAAGACAAAGTGCACGCTGTGCAAACCCATCGCACCCTCTCGCAGCAGATGCTGTCCAAATTCCAGGTGACATGCACAAACACTTAACACTGCTTGTATGGCACTTAGAAAATGTGTGGCCAGTCGCACTCTTGGCACGACAACAGACTGCAGACAGTCACTGTCATTCTGCTGTGAAATATGTCTAAGTTCCCTATGATTGTGACTTTGCAAACACACACACTGATCCGTGGGTGTGTGCGCTGCACTCACAGGAGGCGTGGCTTCCTACAGAAGCAGCTGTGGTGATCTGTCATTCTGAACATTCCTTCTACACAACACCTACTGTGTTTGGACATTTGTGGACAAACAACTGTCCACTGTGAGGCGCATATGTCTGATTGCTGTATTTACATGGACATAAATAAAAACATATATCGCCATTGTGGTGACAAGCTGCAGAAAGTGAGCATGCACATGGAGCGGACACTGACAGCCCAGGTTGAAACGGACCGTCAGATCAGAACATGCAGCGGGCGATCTGACTGTCATGTCACCCATGTGAGCTCTGTTCCACATGACACTGTGTCTGTGCTGCGGCGCGCCGTCCACAAGAATGTCAAGGCAGAACACGCACGCGGCCGCCTGGACACACCGGACCAGTAGATGTGGACATGATCAGAGCACACTGCTTCTCATTCATGTCATTTCATGACTGTATGTCTGTGACCATGGGTCATCATGAAAGGAACAGGCGGATCATATTTGTATTGCCCGCTTGATAAATGCGGTGTTTTTATATGGTGTGGGATTTAAATTTTTTTGTAATACCCTTCCTGATATGAGGCAGCTTCCTGCAGCTTTCAAAGAACAGCTCCGTAGCTCAGTAAAGTCGTTGACTGGGAATCAGAGGTTTTGAAAGGTGCAAGTTCGCATCCTGAGTGCTGTGTTGTTTTTTTTTATTATTCCACATAAGCAGCATGATGTGGTCCCACAGGTACCAGCTGGTTTTTATTTTTTTTATCTATTCCACATAAGCGGCGCAATGTGGTTCCACACATACCAGCTGGTTTTTATTTTTTCCACATAAGCGGCATCATGTGGTGCACCTGGCACTGTTCCTACTCGACAGACACTGCTGACAGACAGGCGTGCACGAACCCGGTGCGAGAATTCGTGCATGCCTGTCTTTCAGCGCTGTTTCACAGTTTTCGTCCGAACGCCGTCCAGACTTCGCGCTATGTGTGAAGGGGCCATGAGGTTAGACCTTACTTGTGTGAAGCACCTTGAGGCAGCTTTTGTTGTGATTTAGTGCTGTCTAAATCAAAAAGATTAAAATGAATGAATTATTACCACCCTTGAATAATGTCAGCTACCTATTTTATGAACACTCTCGAATCTCGAGCCTGTGGATCCCCATGGGCAACAGACTAGTTATTACTATTATTATTACTTCATGGCTGAATTGACATAAAAAGAAACAATGTATTTCAAGATGCACTAACAAAACAAAAATCAAAGCCATCTGTAAAATGAAAGCACCGGGGTTGAAATAGTATGTGCATGTGCTAGTTTGTGCACATAGTATTCGAGCAGTGCACGTAATTTTATACAGCACTTCCACTGGTGCCAGTAACTTTATCCAAATTTTATCAACTATAAGCACCAGTAGAATGAACCAATAAAGGAATGTTGTTGTCCATTCGGCTGTTCCTGTATTGTTTGGGGTCGCCACAGCGGCTACAGCCAGATCCACATCAGTATTTGGCACAGGTTTTACCCGGATGCCCTTCCTGAGGCAACTCTAGTTTTACCTGGAGAAACACACACAGCTGCTGGTGTTCCAAAGAGGTCTCCCATCCAAGTACTAACCAGATCCTGCACTGCTTAACTTTTGAGATCTGACGGGCTCAGGCTGACACAGAGCAGACTGGCAGAATGAACCAATAAAGGAATAAATAAGGAAAAAACAATTTCCAGTGTACTGTCTTCATCTTCCCTGCGTTTTATGACTCTCACACATGGAGCAAGTTGCTGTGCTCTATTTGTTGTGTTTGCACAACAAATAGACAACAACAACACATGTAAACAAAGAAAAGGAAAAAACTGGCTGCGGTTCCTCTCTCTCTCTGCCCTCAAACTCCGTCATCATTGTGTTATAAACCAGTCATCATTTGTTTTATTACACATCTGTGTAGTTAATAAAATTATCTTCACGGATGATCAGTTCGCGTGCGCATGTGAAAAAAAAAACTGGCTGCCGTTGCGGTTCCTTTACGGAACCTGGGAGAGGTCACTTAAAGTGATATTTTTTTTCTGGCCATGATAATTTGTGTGCACGTTTTCCTTTAATTGAGCCCACGAATTAATAAAACGTGCACACGTTTTCCTTTCGTTCAAAATGAACTCCATAATATGACCTAAATTGTCGGGGAGATGCTTCGCCCTCAGCATCCTTTTTAATGTGTTTAAACTCCAGATGATGTCATGCTGGGCAGCTGGAGTTCTCTGTATGTCCTTGTGCGCCCAAACCATGATGATACACTCTGACCAGATCCATTTCTAATGGGGAAATGTATTACAGTGTCTGCTGGTTTGTTGGCTAATAGCCAACATTTCTGTGTCAAGACAATATTGAGTGCACGGTTTACAAATTGTAGCCACGTTTAAGTAGATCGTGCCCTTGTTTTAGTCAAACGATGCTTAAAATGTGTGTGCAATATCATAAAATGAGCACACAATATAATAAAACGAGCGCACAATATAATAAAACGTGCACACAATATCATAGAACGTGCGCACAATATAATAAAACGAGCGCACAATATAATAAAACGTGTGCACAATATCATAAAATAAGCACACATTATAATAAAATGTGTGTACAATATAATAAAACAAGCGCACAATATCATAAAACGTGTGCACAAATCATTAAACGAGCGCACAATATAATAAAATGAGATCACAATATAATAAAACATGCACACAGTATCATAAAACAATCAATCAATCAATCAATTTCTTTATATAGCGCCAAATCACAACAAACAGTTGCCCAAAGCGCTTTATATTGTAAGGCAAGGCCATACAATAATTATGTAAAACCCCAACGGTCAAAACGACCCCCTGTGAGCAAGCACTTGGCTACAGTGGGAAGGAAAAACTCCCTTTTAACAGGAAGAAACCTCCAGCAGAACCAGGCTCAGGGAGGGGCAGTCTTCTGCTGGGACTGGTTGGGGCTGAGGGAGAGAACCAGGAAAAAGACATGCTGTGGAGGGGAGCAGAGATCAATCACTAATGATTAAATGCAGAGTGGTGCATACAGAGCAAAAAGAGAAAGAAACAGTGCATCATGGGAACCCCCCAGCAGTCTAAGTCTATAGCAGCATAAATAAGGCATGGTTCAGGGTCACCTGATCCAGCCCTAACTATAAGCTTTAGCAAAAAGGAAAGTTTTAAGCCTAATCTTAAAAGTAGAGAGGGTGTCTGTCTCCCTGATCTGAATTGGGAGCTGGTTCCACAGGAGAGGAGCCTGAAAGCTGAAGGCTCTGCCTCCCATTCTACTCTTACAAACCCTAGGAACTACAAGTAAGCCTGCAGTCTGAGAGCGAAGCGCTCTATTGGGGTGATATGGTACTACGAGGTCCCTAAGATAAGATGGGACCTGATTATTCAAAACCTTATAAGTAAGAAGAAGAATTTTAAATTCTATTCTAGAATTAACAGGAAGCCAATGAAGAGAGGCCAATATGGGTGAGATATGCTCTCTCCTTCTAGTCCCCGTCAGTACTCTAGCTGCAGCATTTTGAATTAACTGAAGGCTTTTCAGGGAACTTTTAGGACAACCTGATAATAATGAATTACAATAGTCCAGCCTAGAGGAAATAAATGCATGAATTAGTTTTTCAGCGTCACTCTGAGACAAGACCTTTCTGATTTTAGAGATATTGCGTAAATGCAAAAAAGCAGTCCTACATATTTGTTTAATATGCGCATTGAATGACATATCCTGATCAAAAATGACTCCAAGATTTCTCACAGTATTACTAGAGGTCAGGGTAATGCCATCCAGAGTAACGATCTGGTTAGACACCATGTTTCTAAGATTTGTGGGGCCAAGTACAATAACTTCAGTTTTATCTGAGTTTAAAAGCAGGAAATTAGAGGTCATCCATGTCTTTATGTCTGTAAGACAATCCTGCAGTTTAGCTAATTGGTGTGTATCCTCTGGCTTCATGGATAGATAAAGCTGGGTATCATCTGTGAAAGAACACATATGAAAAAACAACATTTTCAAACATACATGAACAAAGAAACAACATATATGAAGAAACAACACGTATGAAGAAACAACACATACGAACAAACATGTTCAAAAAAACATGTACAAAGAAACATGTGCGAGGAAACATGTACAAAGAAAAAACACATACAAAGAAACAACACATATGAAGAAATAACACATACAAAGAAACAACACATGCAAGGAAACAACATGTATGAAGAAACAACATTTACAAAGAAACAAAACATACAAAGAAAGGTACGAAGAAACGTAAGATAAAACACCATGCACTAAGAAACAACACAAACGATTAAAAAAAAACATAGGATGAAATGTACGAAGAAACAACATGTATGAGGAAACAATACATATGAAGAAACAAAATGTACGAAGAAACAACATGTACGAAGACACAACACGTACAAAAAAAGAAAACAGACATCAAAAAAACATGTACTGAGAAAGAACACATATGAAGAATCAAAAACATTCAAAGAAACAACATCAAATCAAATCAAATCAATTTTATTTATATAGCGCCAAATCACAACAAACAGTTGCCCCAAGGCGCTTTATATTGTAAGGCAAGGCCATACAATAATTATGGAAAAACCCCAACGGCCAAAACGATCCCCTGTGAGCAAGCACTTGGCAACAGTGGGAAGGAAAAACTCCCTTTTAACAGGAAGAAACCTGGGGCAGTCTTCTGCTGGGACTGGTTGGGGCTGAGGGAGAGAACCAGGAAAAAGACATGCTGTGGAGGGGAGCAGAGATCAATCACTAATGATTAAATGCAGAGTGGTGCATACAGAGCAAAAAGAGAAAGAAACACTCAGTGCATCATGGGAACCCCCCAGCAGTCTAAGTCTTTAGCAGCATAACTAAGGGATGGTTCAGGGTCACCTGATCCAGCCCTAACTATAAGCTTTAGCAAAAAGGAAAGTTTTAAGCCTAATCTTAAAAGTAGAGAGGGTGTCTGTCTCCCTGATCTGAATTGGGAGCTGGTTCCACAGGAGAGGAGCCTGAAAGCTGAAGGCTCTGCCTCCCATTCTACTCTTACAAACCCTAGGAACTACAAGTAAGCCTGCAGTCTGAGAGCGAAGCGCTCTATTGGGGTGATATGGTACTACGAGGTCCCTAAGATAAGATGGGACCTGATTATTGAAAACCTTATAAGTAAGAAGAAGAATTTTAAATTCTATTCTAGAATTAACAGGAAGCCAATGAAGAGAGGCCAATATGGGTGAGATATGCTCTCTCCTTCTAGTCCCCGTCAGTACTCTAGCTGCAGCATTTTGAATTAACTGAAGGCTTTTTAGGGAACTTTTAGGACAACCTGATAATAATGAATTGCAATAGTCCAGCCTAGAGGAAATAAATGCATGAATTAGTTTTTCAGCATCACTCTGAGACAAGGCCTTTCTGATTTTAGAGATATTGCGTAAATGCAAAAAAGCAGTCCTACATATTTGTTTAATATGCGCTTTGAATGACATATCCTGATCAAAAATGACTCCAAGATTTCTCACAGTAAGAAGATCATTTGTAACCTTCACTAATGCTGTTTCTGTACTATGATGAATTCTAAAACCTGACTGAAACTCTTCAAATAGACCATTCCTCTGCAGATGATCAGTTAGCTGTTTTACAACTACCCTTTCAAGAATTTTTGAGAGAAAAGGAAGGTTGGAGATTGGCCTATAATTAGCTAAGATAGCTGGGTCAAGTGATGGCTTTTTAAGTAATGGTTTAATTACTGCCACCTTAAAAGCCTGTGGTACATAGCCAACTAACAAAGATAGATTGATCATATTTAAGATTGAAGCATTAAATAATGGTAGGGCTTCCTTGAGCAGCCTGGTAGGAATGGGGTCTAATAAACATGTTGATGGTTTGGATGAAGTAACTAATGAAAATAACTCAGACAGAACAATCTGAGAGAAAGAGTCTAACCAAATACCGGCATCACTGAAAGCAGCCAAAGATAACGATACGTCTTTGGGATGGTTATGAGTAATTTTTTCTCTAATAGTTAAAATTTTGTTAGCAAAGAAAGTCATGAAGTCATTACTAGTTAAAGTTAATGGAATACTCAGCTCAATAGAGCTCTGACTCTTTGTCAGCCTGGCTACAGTGCTGAAAAGAAACCTGGGGTTGTTCTTATTTTCTTCAATTAGTGATGAGTAGAAAGATGTCCTAGCTTTACGGAGGGCTTTTTTATAGAGCAACAGACTCTTTTTCCAGGCTAAGTGAAGATCTTCTAAATTAGTGAGACGCCATTTCCTCTCCAACTTACGGGTTATCTGCTTTAAGCTACGAGTTTGTGAGTTATACCACGGAGTCAGGCACTTCTGATTTAAAGCTCTCTTTTTTAGAGGAGCTACAGCATCCAAAGTTGTCTTCAATGAGGATGTAAAACTATTGATGAGATACTCTATCTCACTTACAGAGTTTAGGTAGCTACTCTGCACTGTGTTGGTATATGGCATTAGAGAACATAAAGAAGGAATCATATCCTTAAACCTAGTTACAGCGCTTTCTGAAAGACTTCTAGTGTAATGAAACTTATTCCCCACTGCTGGGTAGTCCATCAGAGTAAATGTAAATGTTATTAAGAAATGATCAGACAGAAGGGAGTTTTCAGGGAATACTGTTAAGTCTTCTATTTCCATACCATAAGTCAGAACAAGATCTAAGATATGATTAAAGTGGTGGGTGGACTCATTTACTTTTTGAGCAAAGCCAATAGAGTCTAATAATAGATTAAATGCAGTGTTGAGTGTTGTGTGGGCCGCTGAAGAGGAGGTACTGCTGGCCCACCACCACCAGTGGGCGCCCTGCCTGGAGTGCGGGCTCCAGGCACCAGAGGGTGCCGCCGCCTCACAGGAGCAGCCAAGGTGACAGCTGTCACCCATCACCTGAGACAGCTGACAGCAATCATCAGTGGGGTATATCAGCAGGACAGCATCTCCACCTCATTGCCGAGATATCGTTTCTACCTGAAAGGTAACGTATCAAAGCTGACGGAGTGTATCCTTTTGGATTAGTGCTTAGATTGTGGATTACTGTTCCAACGAGAGGTGGAGGTAACTTCCCTGCTGTTCGGAGTCTTGGGTGCAAACGCGCCCCCATCTAACTGTTCTTTGTTCCTCGCCAGCAGTACCAGGTCCGACACGCGGAGGCAGTGGCCACCTGGGAGTTCGGGACTTGGCGGCTCCAGTATTCCCGGGGTCCTGTGGCGGAGGAAGCCGTGTGGTTCCGGTCTTACCTTGGAGAGGCGTCTCCTATCTTCGAGCCTGCCCACACGACACTTTTGTGAATTGACTGTTGTCCATTTCCATGATTGGTTGTATTCGTTGTGCACGTTCACAACAGTAAAGCCTTGTTATTTGACTTTCTCCATTGTCCGTTCATTTGCGCCCCCTGTTGTGGGTCCGTGTACTGACACTTTCCCAACAGGATATCTCGGCCAACGTCATGGATCCCGAGGGGCGTCAACCGGCTGTTGAACGGCCAATGGAAGAACAGGACGCGCAGGCGTCCGCAGGAGGGGTAATCGGTGAGTTGCAGCGGATCCTCACCGCTTTCACGACTCGGTTAGATTTGATGACCGAGCAGAACGTCCTCCTGAACCGCAGGGTGGAGGCTCTCGCCGCGCAGGTGGAAGCGCGCCCTCCGGGCGCCGCTGCGGCTCTCCCTCCCGTAGATCCTGTGCGTAACATAGACGTTCCACTGGTTGTTCAACGACCTCTCCCACCTTCCCCGGAAGCATACATAAGCCCCCGCAGAGCCGTACGGAGGCTGTGTGGAGACGTGCGCAGATTTTCTCATGCAGTGCTCGCTCGTCTTCGCACAGCGTCCCGTCATGTACGCGACCGATGCTAGTAAAATAGCTTATGTAATAAACCTGCTTCGCGGTGAGGCACGCGCTTGGGCTACAGCGCTCTGGGAGCAGAATTCACGGCTCCTTCTGACATACGATGGGTTTGTAAGGGAGCTCAGAACCGTGTTCGATCACCCTAATAGAGGCGAAACCGCTTCAACCGTGCTGCTGACAGGGGGCGTCGGAGCGCAGCTGCCTATGCAGTCGACTTCCGCATTGCGGCTGCGAGGTCCGGCTGGAATAGCACTGCCCTCCGTGCCGCCTTTGTAAACGGACTGTCTTTGGTTCTTAAGGAGCACCTGGTGGCTAAGGACGAACCGCGGGATTTAGATGGGCTCATCGATCTTGTCATACGGTTAGACAACCGGTTAGAAGAACGTCGGCGGGAACGAGACGAAGGGCGTGGCCGGGCACGCGCCGTCCCTCTCCCTTCCGGTTCCGACCGCGCTCCGCCTTCCCCACGCTCCACGGCCCCTTCGCTCCGTGGGGCCACAGCTCCCCCTGCTGACGAAGCTATGGACACGAGTAGGGCAACATTTAGGGCACCAGATGCACAGAGGAGACGGGCCCACGGAGCTTGTTTTGTTTGTGGTGCAATAGAGCACCATATGAGAGACTGCCCCGAGCGGTTAAACTCCAACGCCCGCCCCTAGAAACTGGGCTAGGGGTGGGCCGAGACATTCACGTGGGACACACCCACATTGCCACACGACTCCCAGTTACGATCCTGTATGAGGACTCAACCCTGAAGGCCCCAGCACTGGTGGACACGGGCTCTGAGGGGAATCTGCTGGACAGCAGATGGGCCAGGGAGATAGGGCTCCCTCTGGTGGCGCTTACCTCGCCTGTGCAGGTTCGAGCACTAGATGGCTCCCTACTCCCTCCAATCACACATAAGACACCACCTGTAACTCTGGTGGTGTCAGGAAATCACCGGGAGGTGATCGAGTTTTTTGTGACTCAGGCCACCTCCCGTGTGGTTTTAGGATTTCCCTGGATGTTGAAGCACAATCCCCGGATTGATTGGCCGTCCGGGGTAGTGGTTCAGTGGAGCGAGACCTGCCATTGGGTGTGTCTAGGTTCCTCGGTTCCTCCCGGCTCCCAAGCTAAGGAGGAGGTCAGAGTCCCGCCCAATCTGGGGACGGTGCCGGTGGAGTACCACGACCTTGTCGACGTGTTCAGCAAGGATCTGGTGCTCACACTTCCCCCCCACCGTCCGTATGATTGTGCCATTGATTTGGTTCCGGGCAGTGAGTTTCCGTCCAGCAGGCTGTACAACCTCTCCCGGCCTGAGCGCGAATCAATGGAGACCTACATCCGGGACTCATTAGCCGCCGGGTTGATCCGGATTTCCACCTCCCCGATGGGCGCAGGTTTCTTTTTTGTGGGCAAAAAAGACGGCGGACTTCGTCCATGCATTGATTATAGGGGGCTGAACGAGATCACGGTTCGCAACCGATACCCGTTGCCCCTGTTGGATTCGGTGTTCACACCCCTGCATGGAGCCCAAATCTTCACCAAGCTTGATCTTAGAAATGCGTATCATCTGGTTCGGATCCGGAAGGGAGACGAGTGGAAAATGGCATTTAACACCCCCTTAGGTCACTTTGAGTACCTGGTCATGCCGTTCGGCCTCACAAACGCCCCCGCGACGTTCCAAGCATTAGTTAATGATGTCTTGCGGGATTTCCTGCACCGGTTCGTCTTCGTCTATCTAGACGATATACTCATCTTTTCTCTGGATCCTGAGACTCATGTCCGGCATGTACGTCAGGTCCTGCAGCGGTTGTTGGAGAACCGGCTGTTTGTGAAGGGTGAGAAGTGTGAGTTCCACCGCACCTCTTTGTCCTTCCTGGGGTTCATCATCTCCTCCAACTCCGTCGCTCCTGATCCGGCCAAGGTTGCGGCGGTGAGAGACTGGTCCCAACCCACAAGCCGTAGGAAGTTGCAACAGTTCCTAGGCTTTGCTAATTTCTACAGGAGGTTCATTAAGGGCTACAGTCAGGTAGTTAGCCCCCTGACAGCCCTGACCTCACCAAAAGTCCCCTTCACCTGGTCGGATCGGTGCGATGCCGCATTCAAGGAGTTGAAACGGCGCTTCTCGTCTGCACCTGTTCTGGTGCAGCCCGATCCTAGTCGCCAGTTAGTGGTTGAAGTGGACGCCTCGGACTCAGGGATAGGAGCCGTGCTGTCCCAGAGCGGGAAGACCGATAAGGTCCTTCACCCGTGTGCCTATTTTTCCCGCAGGTTGACCCCAGCCGAACGGAACTATGACGTCGGCAATCGAGAGCTCCTTGCGGTGAAAGAGGCTCTTGAAGAGTGGAGACACCTGTTGGAGGGAACGTCCGTGCCATTCACGGTTTTCACTGACCACCGGAACCTGGAATATATCAGGACCGCCAAGCGGCTGAATCCCAGGCAAGCCCGCTGGTCACTGTTCTTCGGCCGTTTTGACTTCCGCATCACCTACCGGTGACCAAGAACCAGAAATCGGATGCCTTGTCCCGGGTACACGAAGACGAGGTCAAAACGGAGTTGTCGGATCCACCGGAACCCATCATCCCGGAGTCCACTATCGTGGCCACCTTCACCTGGGACGTAGAGAGAACCGTCCGGGAGGCCCTGGCACGAAGCCCGGACCCCGGGACTGGACCAAAGAACAGACTTTACGTCCCACCAGAGGCACGGGCTGCAGTCCTGGACTTCTGTCACGGCTCTAAGCTCTCCTGTCATCCAGGGGTGCGAAGAACTGTGGCAGTTGTCTGGCAGCGCTTCTGGTGGGCGTCCCTGGAGGCCGACGTCCGGGACTATATCCAGGCCTGTACCACCTGCGCCAGGGGCAAGGCCGACCATCGCAAGGCTCCGGGACTGCTACAGCCGCTGCCCGTGCCTCATCGCCCCTGGTCCCACATCGGCCTGGATTTTGTCACGGGCCTCCCACCGTCCCAGGGAAACACCGTCATCCTCACGATAGTGGACCGATTCTCCAAGGCGGCCCACTTCGTGGCCCTCCCGAAGCTCCCAACGGCCAGGAGACAGCGGACCTCCTGGTCCACCACGTCGTCCGCCTGCATGGGATACCATCAGACATCGTCTCCGATCGCGGTCCCCAGTTCTCCTCACACGTCTGGAGGAGCTTCTGCCGGGAACTGGGGGCCACGGTCAGTCTCTCATCCGGGTATCACCCCCAGACCAACGGGCAAGCAGAGCGGGCTAATCAAGAAATGGAGCAAACACTACATTGTGTGACAGCCGCGCACCCAGCGGCCTGGAGTACTCATCTGGCCTGGATCGAGTACGCCCACAACAGTCAAGTGTCATCAGCCACCGGCCTCTCCCCCTTTGAGGTGTGTTTGGGGTATCAGCCCCCACTATTCCTGGTGGTTGAGGGAGAGGTCGGTGTGCCCTCGGTCCAGGCCCACCTGCGGAAGTGCCGTCGGGTGTGGCGTGCCGCCCGTTCTGCTTTGTTGAAGGCCCGGATGAGGGCGAAGACCCATGCAGACCGGCGGCGGACCCCGGCCCCTACGTATCGCCCCGGGCAGGAAGTGTGGTTGTCCACCAAGGACATTCCACTGCAAGTGGCCTCCCCAAAACTGCAAGATAGATACATAGGTCCGTTTAAGATTCTCAAGGTCATCAATCCCGCCGCAGTGAGGCTTCGGCTTCCAGCCTCACTGCGGATCCATCCGGTATTTCATGTGTCAAAGATCAAGCCCCATCACACCTCGCCCCTCTGTGCACCCGGTCCGGCACCACCTCCTGCCCGGATCATCGATGGCGAGCCGGCTTGGACAGTGCGCCGGCTGTTGGACGTCCGACGGATGGGCCGGGGCTTTCAATATCTGGTGGACTGGGAGGGGTACGGTCCCGAAGAACGCTCCTGGGTGAAGAGGAGCTTCATCCTGGATCCGGCCCTCCTGGCCGACTTTTACCGTCGCCACCCGTACAAACCCGGTCGGGCGCCAGGAGGCGCCCGTTGAGGGGGGGGTCCTGTTGTGTGGGCCGCTGAAAAGGAGGTACTGCTGGCCCACCACCACCAGTGGGCGCCCTGCCTGGAGTGCGGGCTCCAGGCACCAGAGGGTGCCACCGCCTCACAGGAGCAGCCAAGGTGACAGCTGTCACCCATCACCTGAGACAGCTGACAGCAATCATCAGTGGGGTATATCAGCAGGACAGCATCTCCACCTCATTGCCGAGATATCGTTTCTACCTGAAAGGTAACGTATCAAAGCTGACGGAGTGTATCCTTTTGGATTAGTGCTTAGATTGTGGATTACTGTTCCAACGAGAGGTGGAGGTAACTTCCCTGCTGTTTGGAGTCTTGGGTGCAAACGCGCCCCCATCTAACTGTTCTTTGTTCCTCGCCAGCAGTACCAGGTCCGACACGCGGAGGCAGTGGCCACCTGGGAGTTCGGGACTTGGCGGCTCCAGTATTCCCGGGGTCCTGTGGCGGAGGAAGCCGTGTGGTTCCGGTCTTACCTTGGAGAGGCGTCTCCTATCTTCGAGCCTGCCCACACGACACTTTTGTGAATTGACTGTTGTCCATTTCCATGATTGGTTGTATTCGTTGTGCACGTTCACAACAGTAAAGCCTTGTTATTTGACTTTCTCCATTGTCCGTTCATTTGCGCCCCCTGTTGTGGGTCCGTGTACTGACACTTTCCCAACAGTTGAGGCTGTCATTCTCAGCATCTGTGTGGATGTTAAAATCGCCCACTATAATTATCTTATCTGAGCTAAGCACTAAGTCAGACAAAAGTTGCTGCTAATCCTCCGCCCCGGCCCGTGCTACGAGCATTCTGACAGTTAGTGTGACTCGGGGGTGTTGACTCATTTAAACTAACATATTCATCCTGCTGTAACCAGGTTTCTGTAAGGCAGAATAAATCAATATGTTGATCAATTATTATATCATTTACCAACAGGGACTTAGAAGAGAGAGACCTAATGTTTAATAGACCACATTTAACTGTTTTAGTCTGTGGTGCAGTTGAAGGTGCTATATTATTTTTTCTTTTTGAATTTTTATGCTTAAATAGATTTTTGCTGGTTGTTGGTGGTCTGGGAGCAGGCACCGTCTCTACAGGGATGGGGTAATGAGGGGATGGCAGGGGGAGAGAAGCTGCAGAGAGGTGTGTAAGACTACAACTCTGCTTCCTGGTCCCAACCCTGGATAGTCACGGTTTGGAGGATTTAAGAAAATTGGCCAGATTTCTAGAAATGAGAGCTGCTCCATCCAAAGTGGGATGGATGCCGTCTCTCCTAACAAGACCAGGTTTTTCCCAGAAGCTTTGCCAATTATCTATGAAGCCCACCTCATTTTTTGGACATCACTCAGACAGCCAGCAATTCAAGGAGAACATGCGGCTAAACATGTCACTCCCGGTCTGATTGGGGAGGGGCCCAGAGAAAACTACAGAGTTCGACATTGTTTTTGCAAAGTTACACACCGATTTAATGTTAATTTTAGTGACCTCCGATTGGCGTAACCGGGTGTCATTACTGCCGACGTGAATTACAATCTTACCAAATTTACGCTTAGCCTTAGCCAGCAGTTTCAAATTTCCTTCAATGTCGCCTGCTCTGGCCCCCGGAAGACAATTGACTATGGTTGCTGGTGTCGCTAACTTCACATTTCGCAAAACAGAGTCGCCAATAACCAGAGTTTGATCCTCGGCGGGTGTGTCGTCGAGTGGGGAAAAGCGGTTAGAGATGTGAACGGGTTGGCGGTGTACACGGGGTTTCTGTTTAGGGCTACGCTTCCTCCTCACAGTCACCCAGTTGGCCTGCTTTCCCGGCTGCTCGGGATCTGCCAGGGGGGAACTAACGGCGGCTAAGCTACCTTGGTCCGCACCGACTACAGGGGCCTGGCTAGCTGTAGAATTTTCCACGGTGCGGAGCCGAGTCTCCAATTCGCCCAGCCTGGCCTCCAAAGCTACGAATAAGCTACACTTATTACAAGTACCATTACTGCTAAAGGAGGCCGAGGAATAACTATACATTTCACACCCAGAGCAGAAAAGTGCGGGAGAGACAGGAGAAGCCGCCATGCTAAATCGGCTAAGAGCTAGTAGCTACGCTAATCTAGCGGATTCCTAAAAACACGCAAAGTGAATAATGTGTAAATAATTTAGAGGTGATTCAGCAGAAGGAGTGCTTTAGTTAAGGCACGTAAAGATTACACTGGGAAACAAATCGTAATCTAGATAACTAGATCAATCTAACTGCGCAGATTAAACAGCTAACAGATACAGAAAAACACCGCTGTGCTCCGGAACAGGAAGTGATACAATACCGCAGTGAGAGCCAACCACCAGTAGAGGCAAGCAAGAATGGTCCAACACGTGTGAGGAAATATGTACAAAGAAACAACATTTACAAAGAAACAAAACATACAAAGACACATGTACAATGAAACATGTACAAAGAAACAAAACATACAGACACAACACATACGAAGAAACAACAGATTCATCAAAACAACACATATGAAGAAACACGTTCAGAGAAACAACACATATGAAGAAACAACAGATGCAAAGAAACATGTTCAAACAAACAACATGTATAAAGAAGCATCACATATAAAGAAACAACACATACAAAGAAACAAAGTTTTCTAACAAACAACATATACAAAGAAACAACATGTACGAAGAAACACGTGGGAGGAAACATGTATATGAAGAAATAACATTTACAAAGACACAAAACATACAAAGAAACATGAATAAAGAAACATGTATGATGAAACAACATGCACAAAGAAACAACACATACGATTAAAAAAACATAGGATGAAACAAGAAACAAGAAGAAACAACACGTACAAAATAGCAACACATACGAAGAAACAAAACATGAAGAAAACAACATGCGAAGAAATGACATGTACAAAGAAACAACATGTACAAAGACACAAGTACAATGAAACAAAGTATACAATGATACAACATATATGAAGAAAAAACACATACGTCAAAACAACATGTACTAAGAAACAACACTTATGCAGAAAGCTAACATGTGAAGAAACAAAACATATGAAGAAACAATGCATATAAAGAAACAACACATACGAAAAAACAACATGTACGAAGAAACAAAACATGCAAGGAAACAACACATACTAAGAAACAACACATATGACGAAACAAATATGAAGAAAAAACAAGTATGAAGACACAACAAGTATGAAGTAATAAGTATGAAGAAACAAAACAAATGAAGAAACAAAACGTACAAACAAAATGTACACGTAGAAACAACACATACAAAGAAACAACACATATGAAGAAACAAATATGAAGAAAAAAAAAGTATGAAGACACAACAAGTATGAAGTAATAAGTATGAACAAACAAAACAAATGAAGAAACAAAACGTACAAACAAAATGTACACGTAGAAACAACACATACAAAGAAACAACACATACGAAGAAACAACACATACAAAGAAACAACACAGACAATGAAACAACGTACAAAGAAACAAAATATATGAAGAAACAAACGTTCTCCAAGCTACTCATGGATGACCAAGCATCTCACCTTATCACTAAGGGAGACACCAGCCACCCTCCTAAGGAATCCTATGTCAGGTGCTTGTATCCTTGACCTAGTTCTTACGGTCATGACTCAACCCTCTTGACCATAGGTGAGAGTAGGAACGAAGATTGACCAGTAGACTGACCAGCCAATCTCACACCCCATTGTCCCCTCACTCATGAACAATAAGACCGCGAGGTACTTGAACACCTTCACTTGGGGCAAGACCTCATTCTGTACCCGGAATAGGCAATCGATCAGTTTTCTGCTGACAACCATGGCCTCAGATTTAGAGGTGCTGATCCTCATCCCAGCCAGTTCATACTCAGCTGTGAACTGATCCAGTGAATGTTGGAGGTCACAGGCTGATGAAGCTAACAGGACCACATCATCTGCAAAAAGCAGTGATAAGACCCTGAGCCCACCAAACTGAAGACCCTCCTCCCCACAATGACACCTTGATATCCTGTCCATGAATATCACAAACAGAATTTGTGAAAAGGCGCAGCCCTGGAGGAGACCAACCCCCATCGGAAACAAGTCCAACTTACTGCCAACAAGTCCAACTTACAATTTACTGAGATGGGATGGCTCTGAGAAGGGACCCTTTACTTCATATTCCCGCAGCACCTCCGACAGTATCTCCCGGGGTACCCAATAATGCGCCTTCTCCAAGTCCACAAAACACATGTAGACTGGATGGGCATACTCCCAGGCCCCCACACAGATCCTTGTGAGAGTGAGAAGATGGTCGGTTGTTCCATGGCCAGGACGGAACCTGCATTGTTCCTCTTCAATCCAAAGTTCTACTATCAGCCAAACCCTCATTTCCAGCACCCTGGACTAGACTTTACCAGGGAGGCTGAGTAGTGTGATGCCCCTGTAATTGGCACACACTCTTTGGTCCCCCTCTTTAAATATGGGGGACCACCACCCCAGTTTGCGACTCCTAAGGCACTGTCCCAAACCTCCATGCAATGTTAAAGAGATGTCTCAACCAAGACAGTCCCTCCACACCTAGCTCCTTCAGCATTTCTGGATGAATCTCATCAACCCCCAGGGCTTTGCCACTGCGGAGTTGTTTGACTACCTTTATGACTTCCACTAGGGAAATTGATGATTCCCCCATCAGCTTCCAGTCCCATCCTTACTGTTGACAGCTTGGATGATCCACATTTTCCTCTCCTGAGGTGCCTCACGGTCCACCAGAAGCACCTTGGTGCTGACCAAAACTCCTTCCCCATGGTTATTCAAAACTCCTCCCAAACCCACTGCTTTATCTCCCTTCCAGCCTGTCGTTACCTTGTAACTGACTCAGGAGTCCTCCAAGATAACATATCATGGAAAGACTCCTTCTTCAGTTGGACGGCTTCCCTGACCACCGGTGTCCACCACGGTGTTCGAGGGTTGTCGCTCCTTGAGGCACCTAAGATCTTCAGACCATAGCTCCCCATTGCGGCTTCAGCAATGGAAGCTTTGAACATTGCCCATTCTGGTTAAATACACCCAACCTCTATAGGGATGCCAGAAAAGCTCCACTGTGAGTTGAAGATTTTCCGTACAGTGGGCATCTCCAGATGTTTCCAGTTCACTGGCATTATCTGTTTGGGCTTACCCGGTCTATCCAAAGTCCTCCCCCAGTCTCTGATCCAACTCACCACCAGATGGTGATCTGTTGACAGCTGTGTATTCACATGAGTGTCCAGAACATGCAGCTTCAGATCAGATGATACCATCCCAAAATCAATCATCGACCTTTGGCATCGGGTGGTCTGGTACCACATACACTTATGAACATCCTTATGTTCCAACACGGTGTTCATTATGGACAGTCCATGACTAGCAGAGAAGTCCAACAACAAACGATGCTCAGGTTTAGATCAGGGAGGCTGTTCCTCCCAATCACACCTTTCAAGGTGTCTCTATTACTGAATGAATGAATGAATGAATGAATGAATGAATGAATGAATGAGCCCTATACAAGGCTCCATTCAGTGACTGCAAGGGTGTTGAATACTCTGAACTGCTGTTTGGTGTATATCAAATCAAATCAAATCAATTTTATTTATATAGCGCCAAATCACAACAAACAGTTGCACCAAGGTGCTTCATATTGTAAGGCAAGGCCATACAATAATTACAGAAGAAGCCCAACTGTCAAAACGACCCCCTGTGAGCAAGCACTTGGCGACAGTGGGAAGGAAAAACTCCCTTTTAACAGGAAGAAACCTCCAGCAGAACCAGGCTCAGGGAGGGGCAGTCTTCTGCTGGGACTGGTTGGGGCTGAGGGAGAGAATCAGGAAAAAGACATGCTGTGGAGGGGAGCAGAGATCAATCACTAATGATTAAATGCAGAGTGGTGCATACAGAGCAAAAAGAGAAAGAAACACTCAGTGCATCATGGGAACCCCCCAGCAGTCTAAGTCTATAGCAGCATAACTAAGGGATGGTTCAGGGTCACCTGATCCAGCCCTAACTATAAGCTTTAGCAAAAAGGAAAGTTTTAAGCCTAATCTTAAAAGTAGAGAGGGTGTCTGTCTCCCTAATCTGAATTGGGAGCTGGTTCCACAGGAGAGGAGCCTGAAAGCTGAAGGCTCTGCCTCCCATTCTACTCTTACAAACCCTAGGAACTACAAGTAAGCCTGCAGTCTGAGAGCGAAGCGCTCTATTGGGGTGATATGATATACGCACAAACAACAGTCAGCATTTCCCCCCTGCCACCCAAATGCACAGGGAGGCGGCCATCTCATCAACTGGGGTAAACTACAACATAGCGGCACTCAGACAGGGGCTTATGAGTATCCTCACACCAGCGTGGTGCCTCATGCCCTGGGCAAGTCAGGAGAAGAACATGGTCCATCCCCTAACAAGGAGAGTGGTTCCGCTATGCATGAAGGTGAGGCCCACCAGATCTAACTGGTAGTGCTCCACCTCCAGCACAAACTCCGGCTCCTTCCACCATAGCGAGATGATGTTTCACTCCCTCAGAGCTGGATTTGGTCCGTCAAGTCCCTTGAATTTCACTGCCACCCATTGAGGCTTTTCAGGTTTCAAATCCGGCAAAACTTCGGAGAGGTTGTTGCACTGCGAGATCTCGGTAACATTGAGAACTGCACTGAGACGCTCTGATTATGCTTCACTTTAACCGCTGCACACGGACAACACCATTAACATCGCAACATAAAACTATTTTTATATTGTGCCTAAAACTCTCGTGAATATATTCTCTGGGTTTTTAGACGTTATTGTGTTTGTTTTATGTAAACGTGAGAATCACAGTCTGTCTCTCCGTTATTTTCAATGGGAGCTGCTGTGAGCTACAATCGCATCCTGATCATGTCGTTTTGGAGGAAAGTGAAGTTTGCTCTTTAATGTCTTATTGTTCTTTACAACACTGTCCTCTTTGTTCCAGAGTAATGAGTAATAATATGTCTGAAATTTGGTTTGCGCTTATTAAATTCCATGCAGATTAAACGTAACAGACACGGATTTTTGTTATATTTGTTTTAGCAAGTTTTCAGGGTATCATGCAACAGTCTCTTATTAACGTGACGAAAAGCATAAAAAATTACGTTTTTGTAGTATAATGTTCATTTACATTTGTCATCGTGTGGATTCTCTATGTTGTTTTGACTGCAGCTACTCTCTGGCACGCAAGGGATTATGGGATACATGAAAACCCCGAATGGGACAGTTCACCCAACCCCAGCGGTTCCACCTGCAGCTACTGACCCCACATGTCGGAGAATGAAAGTCCATGTTTCTTTTTTGGGCTGTGTCCAACCAGGCTTCTTGACAAGCTCAGCCACCAGGCACTCGCTTACAGGACCTCCGTTCAGGCCTGGCTCCAGACAGTGGCTCTGGGCTTCCTCTCAGGTTAATAAGGGCACACAAACCTCTCCACCAAGATAAGGTGATGTTCCTGGAAAACCTTTGTCTTGTCAATCACACAAATCAAAAACAATGTCCAAAAAAAAAAAAAGTCTATCAGGCATCATCACCCACACTTTATCACACATGGCAGAGTTCATCTTCAGAAAGTTCAGTCCAGACACCACGTGCTCAGACAGGGGGCTGCTCAGTGGAAAGTCTTCACCATTGTAGCCATTAATGACAGCTTCATTGACCACACCACAAGAGCAGTATTTGGGACCAACTGGAGGCCTCTGATGCTGGACTGCGGTAAACCTGAGAACTGGACATTACAATAACTGGAAGAGACAAATGCACAATGCCTCTGCTTCAGCCAGAAACAGAACAGGTCAAATCTTTGCAATATTCTGGAGGTGAAAGAAGACAGTCAGTGATTTCTCTGATTTATATGTCATAGGACAGTATGGGTTCAAAGGTCACCCCAGGAGTTCTCACTTTGACACTACGATGAATGGCACATGAGTCCAACGTTAATGTTAGCTGATCGGTCTGATGCCTGTGTCTCACTGGACCAATGTCCACCATCTCAGTCTTGTCTGGATTTCAGAGTAAGAAATTGCCATACATGAAGTTTTTCACTGAAGCCAGGGAGTCCTCGAATGTCCTCTAAAGTCCTTGTGTGAAGGCCAGATTATCTGCATTTATTGGCATGTAAAGTTTGTTTGAGTTGTAATGCGCACATGAAAGGGTGATGCACAGTCAAAGTACAATTCTCTATCAATGTTCTGGCCTTATTGTTGGTGGGGAAGATGCATCCAGACCATGCAGCATTTTGAAGATTGTGCAATAACTAATATCGAGACTGTGCAATAAATATTGCTGGGTCTGTGCAGTATAAGTTCAGTAAGTCCAATAAATAGTTTCTATTAGACAGATGCACAGTGCAGTACTGTGTGTATTTGTCATATTAGATTTGTCTTTTTATGCTGAATGTTGTTTTTTATATTGTATGTATGCACCATGGTGAGAGAGCACCAGCTGCGCACCGGCAGTAAAGACATTCTGATCTGATCTCTTGTGATACCTGAATCATGTGGCAGTAACAAGTTCATGTCCCTCCTGCAATGACCTCAAGCCCTCTTGAAGGGGTCAGGGGGGGCTCCCAGTTTGTAAGTTTGCATTACATAGTATTTATTAAAAATCATTGCAATTTGTAACACATATATTTATTAGTTTTCCTCAGCATCAGAATGAAATCAGAACAGCCTTTATTAATCAATCAATCAATTTTTTTTTATATAGCACCAAATCACAACAAACAGTTGCCCAAAGGTGCTTTATATTGTAAGGCAAAGCCATACAATAATTATGTAAAACCCCAACGGTCAAAACGACCCCCTGTGAGCAAGCACTTGGCGACAGTGGGAAGGAAAAACTCCCTTTTAACAGGAAGAAACCTCCAGCAGAACCAGTCTCAGGGAGGGGCAGTCTTCTGCTGGGACTGGTTGGGGCTGAGGGAGAGAACCAGGAAAAAGACATGCTGTGGAGGGGAGCAGAGATCAATCACTAATGATTAAATGCAGAGTGGTGCATACAGAGCAAAAAGAGAAAGAAACAGTGCATCATGGGAACCCCCCAGCAGTCTACGTCTATAGCAGCATAACTAAGGGATGGTTCAGGGTCACCTGATCCAGCCCTAACTATAAGCTTTAGCAAAAAGGAAAGTTTTAAGCCTAATCTTAAAAGTAGAGAGGGTGTCTGTCTCCCTGATCTGAATTGGGAGCTGGTTCCACAGGAGAGGAGCCTGAAAGCTGAAGGCTCTGCCTCCCATTCTACTCTTACAAACCCTACGAACTACAAGTAAGCCTGCAGTCTGAGAGCGAAGTGCTCTATTGGGGTGATATGGTACTATGAGGTCCCTAAGATAAGATGGGACCTGATTATTCAAAACCTTATAAGTAAGAAGAAGAATTTTAAATTCTATTCTAGAATTAACAGGAAGCCAATGAAGAGAGGCCAATATGGGTGAGATATGCTCTCTCCTTCTAGTCCCCGTCAGTACTCTAGCTGCAGCATTTTGAATTAACTGAAGGCTTTTTAGGGAACTTTTAGGACAACCTGATAATAATGAATTACAATAGTCCAGCCTAGAGGAAATAAATGCATGAATTAGTTTTTCAGCATCACTCTGAGACAAGAACTTTCTAATTTTAGAGATATTGCGTAAATGCAAAAATGCAGTCCTACATATTTGTTTAATATGCGCTTTGAATGACATATCCTGATCAAAAATGACTCCAAGATTTCTCACAGTATTACTAGAGGTCAGGGTAATGCCATCCAGAGTAAGGATCTGGTTAGACACCATGTTTCTAAGATTTGTGGGGCCAAGTACAATAACTTCAGTTTTATCTGCGTTTAAAAGCAGGAAATTAGAGGTCATCCACGTCTTTATGTCTGTAAGACAATCCTGCAGTTTAGCCAATTGGTGTGTGTCCTCAGGCTTCATGGATAGATAAAGCTGGGTATCATCTGCGTAACAATGAAAATTTAAGCAATAGCGTCTAATAATACTGCTTAAGGGAAGCATGTATAAAGTGAATAAAATTGGTCCTAGCACAGAACCTTGTGGAACTCCATAATTAACTTTAGTCTGTGAAGAAGATTCCCCATTTACATGAACAAATTGCAATCTATTAGATAAATATGATTCAAACCACCGCAGCGCAGTGCCTTTAATACCTATGGCATGCTCTAATCTCTGTAATAAAATTTTATGGTCAACAGTATCAAAAGCAGCACTGAGGTCTAACAGAACAAGCACAGAGATGAGTCCACTGTCTGAGGCCATAAGAAGATCATTTGTAACCTTCACTAATGCTGTTTCTGTACTATGATGAATTCTAAAACCTGACTGAAACTCTTCAAATAGACCATTCCTCTGCAGATGATCAGTTAGCTGTTTTACAACTACCCTTTCAAGAATTTTTGAGAGAAAAGGAAGGTTGGAGATTGGCCTATAATTAGCTAAGATAGCTGGGTCAAGTGATGGCTTTTTAAGTAATGGTTTAATTACTGCCACCTTAAAAGCCTGTGGTACATAGCCAACTAACAAAGATAGATTGATCATATTTAAGATCGAAGCATTAAATAATGGTAGGGCTTCCTTGAGCAGCCTGGTAGGAATGGGGTCTAATAAACATGTTGATGGTTTGGATGAAGTAACTAATGAAAATAACTCAGACTTTATATGCCAAGTATCTACAAGAACACAAGAAATCTGACTCCGGTTTAAGTTGCACTCTTACTACTGTACAAGCATGTAGAAATGTTATACTATATTATAACATTTATACAGTTTTGCTTTGTTGTTAAACCTGTAAAGCATCTTTGAGCATTATTAAAAGTGCTATACAAATAAAATGTATTATTATTATTATTATTGTTGTTATTATTATTATTATTATTTTAAACAATGGTTGAAACCATAAATTATAAATATACTTTGAAGGAAACTAATATATGTAGGTGTAACAAATTACAGTAATTCTTTTAAATGTTGCTCCAACATTCACTTTTCTCAGTGTTCATTTCCTGTGTGTGTTAATAAGCGTTTTAGAACTTGTCTCTCACATCTAAACTCTTCGACAGAGTGGGACGGTCGCATAAGCTCAAGTCTATCCACAGCTGAGACCAAAGACCCAAAGCTCTGATCAGTATTTGAGGGAGATTTGAGAATGTGGAGCATAGTATTATAGCTGCAGCCTCAAAGGACCAAACCGATGAGGATCCACACCTCTGTAATCCTCTGGATCATCAGAGCCGGTGGAATTCCAGTGAAGACAGATTCTCCCTCTCATAAATCCCCTTTGTGGTGTGAGTGCCAAAGAGTTTGCAGCTTGTCTGCTTCAGTTTTCTGCCGGATGCTCTCATTTCCTCTTCTGTTGCTGCTCATTGCACCTTCGACAGTTTTGTTTTTAAGCACACGTCAAACAGGCAGGTTTAGATCTGCATCTGCAGATCTGAATCTGATGCAATTGATCACAGTATCCTGATTCAGAGACTTAGGATGTGGGGGCCATCTCTGGGTCAGACCTTGACTGGTTTGTCTCCTCTCTCTCTGACAGGTGTTTCTCTGTTGCAGTAACAACATTTTTGTCCTCCTCTGCTATTCTGTCCTGTGGTGTGCCCCAAGGTTCCCCTCTGGGACCTATATTGTTTGCCTTGCACTTCCACTTGCACACATTTTGAGTACCTTTGAAGGTGTTTCAGATCATTACTACCATGATGATATTGTACATCTCATCTACAGCTCAGAATGTGGATAAATTTTGACCATTGGAACTGTATTAATGTTATAAAGAAAGGGTTGGCTGCTAATTACCTCTCACTTAATACAGTTAAAGCTGAAGTTCTTGTTTGTGCATTGGATAATTTGTTCCCATAGTCATTGAGAATCCTGGCTTTCTGTCATAAACAGATAATTCAACAGTTGGAAATCTAGGACTTGTGTGGTCTTACCTGCTTACTTAAAAACAATTAAAACCAAAGTACTTATCATCCCATGTGGCCCTGATGTTTTTCCAGGTGTGTACTGTTGTTTCTACAGCAGTTGCATGTGAGGGTGAGACTTTCTCTGTGTTTGCATGTGAATTAATAAAGACTGGAGGGTGTTCATAAGACACAATAGGGCAGACACGCCTCACTGCAGCAGCTCTGTGCAAAACATGAAACACCCTCACACATCTGCTGTGCAGGAAAAGGTGCCTTCATGTGGGATCATGAATAATGCATGTGTGGAAATGGGTTGAAATCCTCAGTGTGTCCTGTATGAATAATGAAGGTAATGTGTTTGTGCAGTTTGTCTGATTAGGTGAGTCTGTCGTATGTCTTGTTCCTTTAGGGTCCTAATCCAGCTCGCTTTGATTTCTGTGCATCTGAAAATGATGCAGAAATGATTTTGCAATTGATCTGGCTGTGACTGATCTACAATCAATTGGTGTCACGCTGTTGTCGGACCGCTCCAGCGTCTGATGGATGACACTGTCGATAACTGCATTGCCATTCAGGCCTATTGACCTTTCTGTGAGGCATGTTAGCGCTGCTTGGTCCGGTCATTATGGCTGTGATCCAGATGCTGTGGGTCGACATCAGGGGAGCAGCTATCTATCAGAGGGAGCTAAGAGCTGCCAGGTGGAGAAGGAAGAGAGATAGGCGGAGGAGAAAAACAACAAAAGAGCATGTGTTGGCAGAGTTATATGAGTGAAGCGACGTGCAGCGACGCAAAGCTCGCTCATGCTACACTGTGGCCCAAACAGGAAGTGCCAAATTCTTAATCCACAGTGAAACAGGAAATGTCAAATGTCAAACACTTCCTGGATCGACACTTCCTGGATTGACAGACAAGATCCCCAGGAATCTCGTGAGAACTCAGTTTCAAGCTCACACTCAAACAGGAAGTGCCAAATTTTCAGTCATAGTAAAACAGGAAATGTCAAATGTTGAACACTTGCTGGCAGAGCTAGAGCAGAGGCCAGGGTTTCACTGGACTCCTCTGAAATCTGATTGGACACAGATGATTGACATGTCACAGCATCACATGTCTGGTTGTAAGAGCTGAGTCACATTGACTGCTAGGTTCCTCCGGTCCAGTAGTTGGTGCTGTGTACCACAAAAAGTTCTAATCCACCTTAGTAGAAGAAGAAAAATGTTTGCCTCAGATTTGAACTGAACACGTCGTTTGAACTATGGACTTCTAATCATATCAAATTTATATTGGTGAATAAACGACCGTATTTTATGCCAGAAATGAGGTCCAGGTTGTTAAAAGCAGCATCCAATGTCCGTTGAATTCTATGACATGTGACATAAAACTAAGCACGACACATGATGCAAAATGCTACTTTTTAAAACCCTGTTTCTCAGTTGCCCTCAAAAGAATTACATTCAATGTAATTGAATGTAATTCAGTGCCCTATTAGCCTCATTAGCTGTATTGGATTGGCTGTGTTTTAGATCACATCAGTTCACTTTTGAGTGTTTGTTTTTGGAATATGCCTTTGTAAATCTTCTTTTGTGGATTTTTGGTTGTGCAGTTATGAACTTTGAATATGTATACACTGAATGTATTTACGTGAATTAATTTGAAAGAAATCTAGCTAGTGGAAGTACTTCAGGAACTTTTAAATTTATTTTTGGTCCTGTTTCAACACAGGCCACGTGTGTCTGTTGGGTGCAAAGAAAACCCCCACCATGATGGCGAGCTAAGAGCCCAAACTTCATCTTCTGAAACATTTCTGGAAAACTTCTGCAAAACAACAAGAGTCTGTGGTCTGGTAGGATGCTGGCAGCCGGCTCTCTCCTTTCCCCTCTCCCTTCCCATTCACACTGCTTTTGGTTATGCGCATCTTGGACAGTCCCTAATATTCCAATGAACTCTGGTCATTCCTTTGGTCATTCAATCCATTCATTATTGTGGATGGGATTGTGGTTTATTGCCTAAGTGGCAATGTGGAGAGCATTTTCGGACTTCTTTGTGTTTGGATTTGTACTGTGAAAAAATATTCGCTGTGAGCAAAGAACTCTTGCTGAAGAACTTTATTCATACTTTTCCTGAGACTTCTCAAATATAATTCAGAATGAATCATTGTATCTGCAGACTGTACATGTTGTAAATAATTTCACTGTAAATAATAAGGCACAGCCACATAATGCAAAAATACTTTTGCCTGTCATCTTTACTGCCACACACACCTCCCAGAGCCGAAACTACTACTTCTGATACTGGTCCATATCTTACCAAAATTCTCTTTTGTAGTACTTGCTACATATAGTTGAACAATGCACAGAGACACTATCTGCAGCAAGATCATGTAGGTCTTTGGAGCAGCTTCCAATCAGCTTATCTGAGATTTTTCTTGGCCTGCCACGGGCATTAACTAGTACTGTGCCTGTGGTCTTCCAGTTCCTCACAGTGGAAACTGACAGCTGAAATCTCTGAGATAGCTTTTTGTATCCTTCCCCTAAACCATGATGTTGAACAATCTTTGTTTTCAGGTCATTTGAGAGGTGTTTAGAGGCTCCTATGTTGTCACTCATTAGAAGAGATGCAAAGAGGAGAACATTTGCAAATGGTCACCTTAAATACCCGTTCTTCTGATTGGATTCTCCTGTGTAATGAGGACAAGGGTCAATGAGCTTACCAAACCAATTTTGTGTTCCAGTAGTTAGTGCTAAATGTATTCAAATCAATAAAATGACAAGGGTGCCCAAATTTATGCACCTGCTTAATTTTGATTAAATAGTTATTGCACACTTTCTGTAAATACTAGCAACTTCATTTCACTTCTAAAATATCAGTGTGTTCTTCTGCTATATGATATTCCATCCATCCATCCATCCATTTTCTTCCACTTTATCCGGAGTCGGGTCGTGGGGGCAGCAGCTCAAGCAAAGCTGCCCAGACCTCCCGATCCACACACACCTCCCCCAGCTCCTCCGAGGGAACCCCAAGGCGTTCCCAAGCCAGCCGAGAGATGAAGTCTTCTTGTAGTGTCCTTGCCTCAAGTGGAGGAGTTTAAGTATCTCGGGGTCTTGTTCACGAGTGAGGGACGGATGGAGCGTGAGCTCGATAGATGGATCGGTGCAGCATCTGCAGTGATGCGGTCACTGTATCGGACCGTCGTGGTGAAGAGAGAGCTGAGTAGGGGGGCAAAGCTCTCGATTTACCGATCTACGTTCCGATCCTCACCTATGGTCATGAGATTTGGCTCATGACCGAAAGAACGAGATCGCGAGTACAAGCGGCCGAGATGAGTTTCCTCCGCAGGGTGGCTGAGCGCTCCCTTAGAGATATGGTGAGGAGCTCGGTCAGTCGGGAGGAGCTCAGAGTCGAGCTGCTGCTCCTCCATGTTGAAAGGAGTCAGTTGAGCTGGCTTGGGCATCTTTTCCGGATGCCCCCTGGATGCCTTGCTGGAGAGGCATCCCATTATTTCACCTTATGTCGTGGAGGTTGCAACTGAGCGTGTTGATCCGTCTTGATTAGTGGTGATCCTAAACAGAGCGTGACAGCGTTCTTCTCTGACCTGCGCACAGTTCAACCCTGCTGCACCGCATTCAGTTTCATTGCTGCACTATGCTGAAGAAGGACAATGATGCCAAGTTGGCTAAAAGTCTCGTTCCAATGCTCCTCAACATGCTCCTGCAGGTGATCCACCTGCTGCATGTGCCTGATGTTTGGGAAAACGAGTGAGACGAGAGCTGTGGGTAGCCACACACCTGGCTCTCTCTGTCTCCTCCTCCTCTCTGTGCCACTCCATGGCACGGAGCCCAACTGAACATCCATCCATCCATTTTCTTCTGCTTTATCTGGAGTCGGGTCACGGCGGCAGCAGCTCAAGCAAAGCCGCCCAGACCTCCCGATCCACACACACCTCCCCCAGCTCCTCCGGGGGAACCCCAAGGCATTGGGGTTCCCCCGGAGGAGCTGCATGTTCAGTTGGGGTTCCCCCAACTGAACATGCAGTCACAAAATTCTTCTGCTGTGGATTTTCAGGAGCAAACTGGAGCGATCTGAATTGTTCAGCAACTGACAGTAGGTTGAATATGGGTGTATGTGTGGAGACAATTTGCCTCATTCATAATGTGACAGAACGTAACGATGAGCTGTTACGCGCGATAGCGTGCAACAGTGTGCAACAATGCAGAACATTATTCTTGACCGTGCATAATGATTCATGATAATCCTCCAGCAACACTTGCCATTAATTGTAATGTGTGGTAACAGGTTGCTGCAGTTCCTGAGGACACCTGACTCCTCTGCATCATCAGCAGCCACGAATGTGTACTTCATGGCATTCATGACTTGCCATCATTATGTGTAAACGCAGCATAAAATTTGGAGGTGGTTCCTTCATGCTATGGGGTTGTGTGGCCAGTGCAGGTACTGGGAATCTTGTTAAAGTTGAGGGTCACATGGTTTCCAGTCAATATCAACAGATTATTGAGGGCAATGTTCATGAATCAGTGACAACGTTGAAGTTGCGCTGGGGCTGGATCTTTCAACAAGATGACGACTCTAAACACTGCTCAAAATCTACTAAGGCATTCATGCAGAGGAACAAGTACAATGTTCTGGAATGGCCATCTCAGTCCCCAGACCTGAATATTATTGAAAATCTGTGGTGTGATTTTAAGTGGGCTGTCTATGCTCGGAAACTAACAAACCTGAGATATTTTGTAAAGAAGAATGGTCCAAAATACCTTCAACCAGAATCCAGACTCTCACTGGAAGCTATAGAAAGCATTTAGAGGCTGTTATTTCTGCAAAAGGAGGATCTACTAAATCAGGGGTGGCCAAGTTTGGTCCTCGAGAGCCATCTTCCTGACAGTCTTAGTTCTTAGTTGTCTCCCTGCTCCAACACATCTGAATCCATTGAAAGACTCGTTAGCAGACTTTTAATGAGCCTTTCATTGGATTCAGGTGTGTTGGAGCAGGGAGACAACTAAGAACTAAGAGTGTCAGGAAGGTGGCACTCGAGGACCGAACGTGGCCACCCCTGTACTAAATATTGATGTATTTTTTTCTGTTGGGGTGCCCAAATTTATGCACCTGCCTAATTTTGTTTAAAGAATTATTGCCCACTTTCTGTAAATCCTATAAACTTCATTTCACTTCTCAAATATCACTGTGTTTGTCTGCTATATGATATATTATATTTCTAAAGGAAAATCATGGAAATCATCAGGGGTGCCCAAACCTTTACATACCACTGTATATGGCATTAAGTGCTATTGTGCCAGACTAAAGTATTAGCATGCTAAGTAGCCACAACACTTCTCTGAAGTTTTATGTCGGTTGGCAGAGCGACAGCTGCATTACCGCCACCTTCTGGCCGGGAGTGTTACTTGTCACTGAATCCAAGCACGAGTCATGTCTCACAGTGAACAGGCCTTTCAGCCGGCACCGTGAGCATTTGAAAATCTTTGTGAAGAACTGTAAAGACAAAGAGGAAACTTTTATGAACAATGCTGTGCACCCGGAGGTCCTGTGATCGGAGAGTGGGTGTGGTCGAGTGTCACAGACTGGTATGACCCCTGTACCAGATTTGTAATCGCTTCCTGTGCATGTGCAAAGAAACACCAGAGAGTTTGTGTGGTGATACTGATGCAGAAATTGCTGCATCAAAATGTGTTACTTTTACATCACTGCATAAATATCATTAACCAGTGTGATTATTGTGAAACTGCAAAACTCTTTGATCAAATGTCCCCATCATGATGATCTTATAGCAGATAGATAATGATGATTATAATTCCACTCCAGGATATATGATTTCAGTATTTAAAATCTTCACCTATTAAAGTTTCCTCCCTATGAACCTCCAGACTGCGTGCTGCCTGTGGAAGTTCATCTGTTGCCACAGATTAGTGTCCTTCCACAAAACCTTCATGTGAGTCTGTGGTGCACTGGTTTCCAGCTTTTATAGGGGATGAAAGATCATTCGCTGACTTTATATTCTGCCCAAAACACATCTGTAAATAAACCCTTGCTTTGCACTCAGAAAACACTCCAAATGCTCTTTAGAGAGTGTGTCATCGATCATCAACACAGTGAAGAATGAGGCCGCCGACAGACAAACACCATGAGAACAGAGGACACAACAATTTCAAAAGATTCAAAGCAGAGACGGTCTGACACAGAGGACCGCTCACCATAACCTCGTCCTCATGTGGTGTGATCTTATCAGACAAGTCAGACTTGAATAACTTGTTGACTCAAATTATTGCTTTTTTCAAGCCTTTTGTATGTGCTCCATCCTTGATTGCTTCCTTCATACTGACAGAGTGTGAGAGCATACCCCGCTCCGTCTGTGTGTGTGTGTGTGTGTGTGTGTGTGTGTGTGTGTGTGTGTGTGTGTGTGTGTGTGTGTGTGTGTGTGTGTGTGTGTGTGTGTGTGTGTGTGTGTGTGTGTGTGTGTGTGTGTGTGTGTGTAAAACAGCAAGGAACACCAGTGGGGAATCAAGGTGCCACGGCCAAATTAACCGAATTGCAAACCACAGCAGCTCTTATCTTATCACAATGTTTTTGCAGTGAGGGGAGAAAAATGTTCATGTGACCATCACAAGTCTGAATGTGAACACACGTTTGTGTTGGTGTTTATTGTGAATCAAAAACGTTTTTGTACGTGCAATGTGTAGAATGTTTCTGAGCTTCTTGCAGCTATTTGATTTGCTGGACATCGGTAGGTCATGTGGCTGTTGGTGGGTGTTTCTTTTTGGAGTGTAGGTTAGCACTAAGCTCACCCCCTGACACTAGACCTATGGGAACATAAGGTCAAAGTTCATGGTCACAACATATTGGCAGTTGAAATGCTTCCACCAAGGACTAGTTAGTTTCTGTTAGGTTCAGCTCCCAGCTGTTTTTTCTGGGGGGTTGGCTCCCCAGTGACAAACATTCACACAGTGTGAAGGTACATGAGGATCAGGATGTGGTAACCTCCATCTTGTACAGGTCGTGTACGTAATGTGTGCCATCTGTGGACTATCCATGTCAGTGGTATTTGAATGATTCTTAAAGTTTGTACTTGTGATGACAAAAGGTTCAGGAGGTAGCAACCATATTTCCAATTGAACCTATGTTTGGGGCGGCACGGTGGATTAGTGGTTAGCTCTGTTGCCTCACAGCAAGAAGGTCATGGGATCACTATCAACTTGGTCCTTTCTGTGTGGCGTTTGCATGTTCTCCACTTGTTTGTGTGGGTTCCCTCCAGATAGTCCAGCTTCCTCCAACTTACAAAAACACACAGGTTAGACGAATTGGTGACTTTAAATTGACTCTGTGTGTGTGTGTGTGTGTGTGTGTGTGTGTGTGTGTGTGTGTGTGTGTGTGTGTGTGTGTGTGTGTGTGTGTGTGTGTTAAAGCATTTGTCTGTATGTGTCCCTGTAATAGACTGGCATCCTGTCCAGGGTGTACACCACCTCATGCCCTGTGACTGCTGGGATAGGCTCCAGACCCCCCCCCTCCCCCATGACCCTTGATTAGAGTAAGTGGGTATAGAAAATGAATGAATGCATGAACCTATGTTCCCTCGCCTGAGGCCTAGATCCAGATTGTCAGATCACCTTGTTGTCACCACATGCACGTCTGTACTATAGAAGATACAGATTAAAATAAGATGTTCCTTTTTGGGGGAGAGTTGGTAATGTCTCAGCAGCAGTGGTAACAGTAATTGTGCATTAGTAGGGCAAAGTACAATGTGCAAATAGAAGGCAGGGTAAATACCTAGGCATCACATATCAAGAGAATGAAAACTATGAGAGAAGAAATAAAAATACTGTGTACATTTAAGCAAGGACACAATTCAATATATGCAGTGTGCAGATAGTGAAACAGATTTAACAAAAGTGTTGCACAGTTTTGATCACCTGGAATGCACAAGCCTAAATATACACTTAGTGGGAGCATGACAAATTATACAGTTGAACAGCAGCAGGAAAGAAGGACCTGCAATACTTCTTTCTCCTTTTGACATTTCTGTGGCTGATGGTGTCCTGTAGTGGATCAGACTGGTTCTCCAAGAGAGATGATCGCTTGGTCACCAACCATTACAGTACATTCTGATAGTTTTCTCCCTGTCGCTTCCTCTGCTGCCCTCAATGGCAGCTCATCTCAACATGTTATCTGGTGTCTGTTAGCTGTAAGTATTGGTGACATATCACTTTAGTGGCACCTTGGCTGCAGGTGTGAGCACAATTAGCCTGTTGCCTGTTCTAGAGCAGACTGATCAAACCTCAGCAACATGGATTCATTTTCCTCATCGCTACACATCAGGCAGCAGTGACCTTAGTCTGAAGAGAGCTGGAACGGGTGCTTGGGGCCAAAGGAGCTCCAGGCAATTACAAGTCAATTATGAGGACAAAGTCTGTACTGGGAATCTCTGGGGTAATCCCAGAGACCTCAGCAGTGATCACTTTCAGCCAGTGACCCAGAGAGGTTAGTGTGCTTGAAGTCAAATCTTTAGGGAATGACCACGTGTTCACAGCAGAAAAATGAAAGCTTAAGATTAAAAATGTGGTTAATTTAAATTTTGTCAGAAGCCCAATCATCTGCTCATTTCTAGTTCTTTAAAAAAAAAAAAATCCATCCTGAGTGATGGTGAATCAATCATTTACCATCTCTGGGACATCAGAAGTTAGAAAGTCTACAATTTAAGAGTGGCTACACTATAGTCAAAGAGTTTCAGCATAAAAAATAGGACTTTTTGTGGAAGAAGAACAAAATTTCAGGAGAAGCACAGAAAAATGCAAAGAATCACATGCTAAATGCCATTTCACTTATTATTTTTTACATATCTTTGTTTCTGGAAATCTGAGATACCTGATTTAGTTGTGTTAGTACATGCTTTGCGAGATGATATACAGTCATAATTTTGAGGTTGGAACTTTTAGACATGTCATAAACTAATTAGATGATGTTTATATTTGAATCCAAATAACCAGAATTTAATTTTTTTTTTTAAATGAAGTTGCCTTTTGATATGTCAAAAACATGGCCATCTATATCAGGGGTATTCAACTGGTTCCAGAAAGGGCCGAGAGGGTGCAGGTTTTCTTTGTAACCACCCACTGCAGCAGGTGATTTCACTGATTAATTGATTCCACCTGCTCAAAGTGATATTAGTGAAATCACCTGCTGGAGTGGGTGGTTACAAAGAAAACCTGCACCCTCTTGGCCCTTTCTGGAACCAGTTGAATACCCCGATCTATATTATAATAGCCAAGTGGCCTTTGTGTGCATGTATGTGTGCGTGTGGTTTCGATCACAGAGAATCTGGGGAGAGCTGACATTTGCCGCTTGGTATGCTCATGTATTTTGGGTCAAGGATGAACACTGCGAAAACAGAAAGTTGATAGGACAAATATTTTTAGAGAAATTAGTGGAAATAGAAAACAATAGTGAACAATGGATGTTGTGCTGTTATGCACCATGGGAGTTTTGGAGTTTTAAATGTTATTATTATGGTTCAAGTTAGTTTAACAGTGTGGTTGGTGTTATTGATTAACAGTGTTGTTAGTGTTAGTGATTTATTGTGTTTTTATAGTTCACTTGGTTTAGTCAGTTTTGCTAAGTGTCATGTTGCCATTACCATGAAAGAGAACGATAGTGCTTTTGATGTCTTCCACCACTGTCTGTCGTTGTGGGTGTGTAAAAATAGAAGCACCTGCTTGCAGCAGAATGCAGAAAAGAGGAAAAAGCTCTGTGCATGTGTGCGTTGTGTGCAAGTATAACTTAGATCACGCATAAACTGTGGAGAGCTGACATTTGCCATTTGGTATACTTATGTATTTTGGGTCAAGGATGAATGCTGCCAAAACGGAATAATGATAGGACTAAATTTTTGGAGAAACTGCAGATATTCGCTAACAACACTGAACAACAGTCATTGATCATTACATTCTAGACCATTCCACCACGGGGTAGTAAATTGTCTCTACATTAAAAGCATGTTTGCATGCATACATAATTTTATTTAGTAAGTTCAATGTAAGTGCATGATATAATTGTAAATAAATAAAAAATACATGGATGCACAAGAAAGTGAAAACACTTATTTTCATTGTGGTCCATTTAAAAATGAAATAACAAAATAGAAGTAATTATAAAATAAAATACTACTACTACTACTACTAATAATAATAATAATAATACACATTGGGTAAATGTGAGGTATTATTTGTAAAGCTCTTTGAGCGTCTGATGCAGATGGAAAAACGCTATATAAATGCAGGCCATTTACTATTTATAATAATAGTGTGTATATAATAACAAGAACCTAAACAATTTAAAAATACATTAAGACACTAAATTAACATTAAAAAATTATGCAATTAACAGGAAATAAAAGGCTTGAGTTCTTCTAAAAATTGTTGAGGTCTAAGGTTCTAAAAACATTCTGGACTCACACGCCATTCCAACTTAGTATAGAAACTGCAGATTGTATTACCACCCTTGAAGAATGTCAGCTACCTTTTTTATAAACACTACCCATTCTAGAGCCCATGGATCCCCACGGACAATGTACAAGTCTGTATATATATAAACCTGTTTAGGTTTCTGAGGCAACAGTTATCTCAGCTGTTATCAATCAATCAATCAACTTTTTTCTTATATAGCGCCAAATCACAACAAACAGTTGCCCCAAGGCGCTCCATATTGTAAGGCAAGGCCATACAATAATTATGAAAAACCCCAACGGTCAAAACGACCCCCTATGAGCAAGCACTTGGCAACAGTGGGAAGGAAAAACTCCCTTTTAACAGGAAGAAACCTCCAGCAGAACCAGGCTCAGGGAGGGGCAGTCTTCTGCTGGGACTGGTTGGGGCTGAGGGAGAGAACCAGGAAAAAGACATGCTGTGGAGGGGAGCAGAGATCGATCACTAATGATTAAATGCAGAGTGATGCATACGGAGCAAAAAGAGAAAGAAACAGTGCATCATGGGAACCCCCCCACAATCTACGTCTAAAGCAGCATAACCAAGGGATGGTCCAGGGTCACCCAATCCAGCCCTAACTATAAGCCTTAGCGAAAAGGAAAGTTTTAAGCCTAATCTTAAAAGTAGAGAGGGTATCTGTCTCCCTGATCTGAATTGGGAGCTGGTTCCACAGGAGAGGAGCCTGAAAGCTGAAGGCTCTGCCTCCCATTCTACTCTTACAAACCCTAGGAACTACAAGTAAGCCCGCAGTCTGAGAGCGAAGCGCTCTAATGGGGTAATATGGTACTACGAGGTCCCTAAGATAAGATGGGACCTGATTATTCAAAACCTTATAAGTAAGAAGAAGAATTTTAAATTCTATTCTAGAATTAACAGGAAGCCAATGAAGAGAGGCCAATATGGGTGAGATATGCTCTCTCCTTCTAGTCCCCGTCAGTACTCTAGCTGCAGCATTCTGAACCAACTGAAGGCTTTTTAGGGAACTTTTAGGACAACCTGATAATAATGAATTACAATAGTCCAGCCTAGAGGAAATAAATGCATGAATTAGTTTTTCAGCATCACTCTGAGACAAGACCTTTCTAATTTTAGAGATATTGCGTAAATGCAAAAAAGCAGTCCTACATATTTGTTTAATATGCGCTTTGAATGACATATCCTGATCAAAAATGACTCCAAGATTTCTCACAGTATTACTAGAGATCAGGGAAATGCCATCCAGAGTAAGGATCTGGTTAGACACCATGCTTCTAAGATTTGTGGGGCCAAGTACAATAACTTCAGTTTTATCTGAGTTTAAAAGCAGGAAATTAGAGGTCATCCATGTCTTTATGTCTGTAAGACAATCCTGCAGTTTAGCTAATTGGTGTGTGTCCTCTGGCTTCATGGATAGATAAAGCTGGGTATCATCTGCGTAACAATGAAAATTTAAGCAATAGCGTCTAATAATACTGCCTAAGGGAAGCATGTATAAAGTGAATAAAATTGGTCCTAGCACAGAACCTTGTGGAACTCCATAATTAACTTTAGTCTGTGAAGAAGATTCCCCATTTACATGAACAAACTGTAATCTATTAGACAAATATGATTCAAACCATCGCAGCGCAGTGCCTTTAATACCTATGGCATGCTCTAATCTCTGTAATAAAATTTTATGGTCAACAGTATCAAAAGCAGCACTGAGGTCTAACAGAACAAGCACAGAGATGAGTCCACTGTCTGAGGCCATAAGAAGATCATTTGTAACCTTCACTAATGCTGTTTCTGTACTATGATGAATTCTAAAACCTGACTGAAACTCTTCAAATAGACCATTCCTCTGCAGGTGATCAGTTAGCTGTTTAACAACTACCCTTTCAAGAATCTTTGAGAGAAAAGGAAGGTTGGAGATTGGCCTATAATTAGCTAAGATAGCTGGGTCAAGTGATGGCTTTTTAAGTAATGGTTTAATTACTGCCACCTTAAAAGCCTGTGGTACATAGCCAACTAACAAAGATAGATTGATCATATTTAAGATCGAAGCATTAAATAATGGTAGGGCTTCCTTGAGCAGCCTGGTAGGAATGGGGTCCAATAAACATGCCGATGGTTTGGACGAAGCAACCAATGAAAATAACTCAGACAGAACAACCGGAGAGAAAGAGTCTAACCAAATACCGGCATCACTGAAAGCAGCCAAAGATAATGATACATCTTTGGGATGGTTATGAGTAATTACCTTTTATTATTATGAGTGTTACATACGCCAGGCAGTTCAAAATCTGCATGCAGACTGCTTATTCGTTTCCATTGACAGTCTACATGCTTAGATTACAAGCCTCAAAGAATTTCACTTCAATCCTCAAAGAATTTCATCATTTTCACCATTTCTAAGTGACATATCCTTCAAATTTGTTGACAAACTCAACAAATGAGGTTTACAGTATAAATCACCAAAGTTATAGTAAATAATTCCACGTATGTTTGGCAGAATTAGCCTTTTTTGTAGCAGATTTAACACCAAACTGTTCAGAATGTTGGCATCCATTATGGGAAAAGACCTCATTGTTATGACATAAACGCAAGGCTGTGGTCACCTGGTTTTGTTTACATTCTGTTGCCAAAGGGAATTCTCCAAAAAACATGTGGATCTGACAGACAATAACAACAAAGCAGATGCCATTTTCACTTTTGGGCTTCAAAAGAAGAAAAAGAAAAGAGGAACAACACAGGAAACTGATTACAAGGGAGAGGGGTTAACGTCAAGGGTCACATATCTAATATATTATCCTAAAGTATATCTTTGATTCTCTGTCCTGAACAGACCTTTTCCTGTTGCATGCATGGCATGGTACTTCACTTCAGCAATAAACAACCAAACATGAACAAAGGCTTTTGAGAACATTAGCCAATGACCTGGTATATTCACTACTAATTAGACTGGATCGGTTGGGACTGATCCAATCCAATACTGGGACTGGCTTCCAGAACCAATGTAATTCAGGTATGGGAAAATGTGAAACCTCTCAACTGCTGCTGCTTGCTCTCTGCTGTGTTTACTGCTGACCGTGAGGAGGCAAGGTGGGAGGGGGAGGTTTCTGAGCTGAAGCCGAGCTGTTTCTTCTGTGCACTGCAGCCGAGGGTTTTAAACCACAGGTACTGGCAAATTTCAGCCCGGCTCTCGGGTTGAAATTATCTTTGCCGCTGAGGATGGATTTTTTAAAAAAAAAAGAACTAGAAATGTGTGCTGAAAAAAAAATCAGCCACTTCATCGTCCCAAGGCTGTGAAACGCTATGAAATAGCAGCTCAGAATGCTATGAACTCTGCTTAGTTCCACACAAGAGCGGAGCTAAGGAGAGTTTGTTGGGAAAAGGCCTCCAGTCCTTCAGTATTAACTGAGAGTTCTTTGTATGAGCCTGGCTGATGATACATTTAGAAATTTGTGGTTTAATTGACAGTTGTAAGGCTTCGTGTTTCCAAAAAGTTCCAAGTTTGCTCTTAGCAGGAAAGTGGTGAGCGAGGGAGAGGGAGTGTGAGTGTAAGACAGAGAGAGCAAAAGACAGAGAGAACAAGAGAGGAAGAGAAAGAGGGAGAAAGGGAGCACGAGAGAGAGGGAGCGTGCGTGAGAGACAGAGATAGAGATCAAGAGACAGAGAGAGCGGGGGAGAGGGAGAGAAAAAGAGGGAGAAAGTAAGCACAAGAGAGAGGGAGAGAACTTTTTTCTCCAACACTTACTTTGACAATGTAAACAAACATATGTTTCAGTTAAAATTGAATTGAGAGGGAGACAGAGAGAGAGGGACAGATGGAGAGAGAGGGCTTATTTTTTAATTTTTATTGCAACACTTATTTTGACAGTTTACAGTAAATTTATGTTTCCCATGTCAGTAAAGCTCCACTGAAATTGAGAAGGAGAGAGAGACTGAGAGAGAGAGATGGACAGAGAGATGGACAGAGAGAGCACTGTCTTTTCTCTTTTAAGTCTATAAATAAAAGTACTTATTTTTTTTCACCAAAACATCCAGTCTAGACTTGCATCTTAGATGTACCTTCTGGCAAATTGCAGTTGAACTTTCAGGTCTCCTTTTTTAGAAAATCCTCCTCTAAATACTTAATCCTGAAGCTGTATAACTGGGGATACAAAATATCCTCATAAAATCAACAATAATGACAGTAACAATACTAAAAGCAAACAGATCTCTGGTATCAAAATAGTATCAGTATCGGCAGATATCCAAATTCAGGTATTGCGAACAGATCGTACTTGCAAAAAATGTTGATTGGAGCATCCCTATCCCCTTATTCATCATTTTCAAATGATGTAGCTTTTTAAGTTGTACAGAATACTCTCCCAAACTTTCAATTCTCCACTGATATAACTATACTACACTCTTCCCTGTCTATTTTTTACTGATTCCATTTTAATTTCATTGGCTGTTTGTTGATGATCAGTGAAGTCCTATTATTAGGTCACAATTTTAACTTCCTTTAACCGTCAACTGACCAAGATATTTTAGTGACTAACATGTTAGGAAAATTATAACATCAAATGTAGAAGAACCAGTGAGTATCAGATATGCCAAGACTTTAACACAAACCTCAATGAACCCATCAGTCACCCTTTGTGGCAATCACGAGCTATTTTCATCTCACTCTGGTTGGCCATGTTTCCCTGAAAAAGAGTAAAATATGATTAGCGTTGGCAGATTACAATACTATCTGAAGGTATAATGTCAAAAATCTCATTGATTGTCCTGGGGGGGGGGTCATAAGTGACCCTGCACAAGTTTGGATTATACATGGCACACGGATCGGCCGATCCTTCTGATTAAAATTAGAAAAATGGTGCACAGAAATATATGCCTTGGGTCAAAAATGACCCCATTCAGTTGCTTGAGGGTTAAAGAGTGTTCCAGTATAAAAATATGTCAATTTTTTACACACTGCATCCCAGAATAATAATAAAAATTATTTTCTACCAATTCTAAAACCTTCCTCATTTTTTATATATTCTGTAATCAGTGCATTACATGTGCTTTAAAAGAAACATTCATTCATTTTCTACACAATCCATTCATCCATCCATCCATCCATCCATCCATCCATCCATCCATCCATCCATCCATCCATCCATCCATCCATCCATCCATCCATCCATCCATCCATCCATCCATCCATTTCCTATCCTGCTTACTCCAATTAAGAGTCATGGGGGATTACTGGAGCTTATCCCAGCAGTCAAAGGGTGACAGACAGGGTTCACCCTGGACAGGACACCAGTCTGTCACACACAGACAAACAAACTGACAGGCGGGATGCTCAGAAATGGTAGGACACAAATGCACGGCTCTAGCAGACAGCTCTGATTCTTAGTAATCTTTACTGAAGGAGAAAGTGGCCGGTACACGAGCAGGCAGTCCAACAAAAGCAGCAGTACAGAAATCATCAAGCAAAGTGGCGTGGTCAAAGCAACAGGCAGGAGGTCAGGTACACACTATGAGGCAGGCAGGAACAAGAACGCAGGTACAGAGCTGGAATGCAGGCACAAGGCACGACAAACTGGTGGAGAACAAAACCACCCAGTGAGCTTATAAAACCCCAGGTGGCAATCAGCAAATCGGGAACAGGTGCACCAGGAAAGCACCAGAAGCAGGGCGTGGCCAGAGAGATGGAGAGAAACACCCATCACCAATAACCAAGAGAGAGACAAGAGAAACAGAGACAGACAGACCCAAGCAGAAAAATTCCAACAAGAGAATAAACAAACCAAAACCCTGATAACACAAAAGCAACAAAACCCAAGTCCTGACACAAACACATTCACACCTACGGACAATTTAAAGTTTCCAATTCACTAAACCTGCATGTCTTTGGAGGCAGATTACATGGGGGGGTGAAGCAAGAGACAGAGAGAGAGAGAAAGAGGGAAGAGAGAAAGAGGGAGAGAGGAGGGAGAGGGGAGAGAGAAAGAGGGAGAGAGGAGAGAGAGGGGAGAGAGAAAGAGGGAGAGAGAAGGAGGGAGAGACAGAGGGAGAGAGACAAAGGGAGAGAAAGACGAGAGAGAGAGAGAGAGAGAGAGAGAGAGGAAGGGAGGGAGAGAGAGAGAGAGGAAGGGAGGGAGAGACAGAGGGAGAGAGACAAAGGGAGAGAAAGAGGAGAGAGAGAGAGAGAGAGGAAGGGAGGGAGAGAGAGAGAGAGAGAGAGGAAGGGAGGGAGAGACAGAGGGAGAGAGACAAAGGGAGAGAAAGAGGAAAGAGAGAGAGAGAGAGAGGAAGGGAGGGAGAGACAGAGGGAAAGAGACAAAGGGAGAGAAAGAGGAGAGAGAGAGAGAGAGAGAGGGAGGGAGGGGGGTGACAAACAGAGAGAAAGGGAGCACTGCAGATAAAAAAGATTAAAAATGACTCCCAGACTTGTGTTCCTCAATAAAAACAACAACAACAACAACAAAAACACATAAAATGCACAAGTCTAGAAGTCCTCTTGTCTGCTGTAACTGCAGCCACAATGGCAGCAGCTTAGACACTTCCAGAAGCGGTTGTTCCTCACCGATCATCTCTCCTGTTTGTGTGTGCCCCCCCAGTTTTCTCATGTTAGGAGTCACAGCGAGTACATTCAGACAGTCACAGGACACCAGAGACGACACACTTCTTGTCTCTGCAACTTTGAAAACCCAAAATCCAGGTGTGATACTGGCGACGCCCTGCGAGTGAGCGACTCCCAGCGAACATCACGTGAAATCAAGCGATTTCCCTCAAAATTGCCATTCTGCAGCTAGAGTACTAACGGGGACTAGAAGGAGAGAGCATATCTCACCCATATTGGCCTCTCTTCATTGGCTTCCTGTTAATTCTAGAATAGAATTTAAAATTCTTCTTCTTACTTATAAGGTTTTGAATAATCAGGTCCCATCTTATCTTAGGGACCTCATAGTACCATATCACCCCAATAGAGCGCTTCGCTCTCAGACTGCAGGCTTACTTGTAGTTCCTAGGGTTTGTAAGAGTAGAATGGGAGGCAGAGCCTTCAGCTTTCAGGCTCCTCTCCTGTGGAACCAGCTCCCAATTCAGATCAGGGAGACAGACACCCTCTCTACTTTTAAGATTAGGCTTAAAACTTTCCTTTTTGCTAAAGCTTATAGTTAGGGCTGGATCAGGTGACCCTGAACCATCCCTTAGTTATGCTGCTATAGACGTAGACTGCTGGGGGGTTCCCATGATGCACTGTTTCTTTCTCTTTTTGCTCTGTATGCACCACTCTGCATTTAATCATTAGTGATCGATCTCTGCTCCCCTCCACAGCATGTCTTTTTCCTGGTTCTCTCCCTCAGCCCCAACCAGTCCCAGCAGAAGACTGCCTCTCCCTGAGCCTGGTTCTGCTGGAGGTTTCTTCCTGTTAAAAGGGAGCTTTTTCCTTCCCACTGTAGCCAAGTGCTTGCTCACAGGGGGTCGTTTTGACCGTTGGGGTTTTACATAATTATTGTATGGCCTTGCCTTACAATATAAAGCGCCTTGGGGCAACTGTTTGTTGTGATTTGGCGCTATATAAATAAAATTGATTGATTGATTGATTGATTGACTGTTGCAGCCCAGTGAGATCGGACCCAAAACAGCTGACAGTAATGTTCATGAGGCAGTGGAGGAGCTTCAGACAGCTGACTCATGTCTCGTTGTTCTTACAGGGGACGACCGTCTGAGCACACGTGGCACCGCCCCCCTCCACCATGCAGCTGTGGAGTGCTGAGGACAAAGTCAACCTGCTCCAGTCACACTAAGCACCGCACGGGCCCCCCGATGGCCCCCCGGCCTCAGTGCGCTTCAGCTCGCTCAGCGTTCACCCATTGGGGCCATGAAGACAGCCAGCTGTGCTCAGCCGCCCAGCACTTCTGCACTGGACCAGATGAGGCGCTACACACCTGGGATGTATCCTTTCCTTTTCCCATCTGTCCTCAGCTCCCTGCCACAGCTGCCCCCACCATCGCCACAGGGGGTAGAAATCCAGCAGCCATCCAGCAGCGACAGCACACCTTCACCAGTCGGTGAGTACTGCTGCCACACACTAAATGCTCCTCACCTGACTGATGCCAAACTTGGAGTCAGATTTGTTGTCAGTGGGGTAGACGGTGTGGTGACGGTGTCTCAGGTGGAATGCTGCGGTTCAGTGACGCTATGAGTCTTAAGTGTCCTTGATAAACACATTCAGTGGTGGTTTGGTGTGAAAATCCTCCAGTTTTCTTTGTACTTCTTCAGCTGATTCACATTGAATACAACACTTGAAATAAAGTGACTTCAAATAAATATGTCAGAATAACACGGTGAAGACATCTGTCATCAGAGCTCATCTGTGCTAGAAAACATCACCAGCTGTCAAACTCTGCAGGTGACCACAGCAGTAGGTCCAGGTGTGTTTTTTGGAATAACCTGGTGCTGTTTAATTCTAAGTACCACTGTGAGTCGCAGCATGGTGCACGCTCACAGTCCACTGCAACTCTGGCTTCTACCTTTGGCAGGATGCAGGTTTCACTCACTGACACTTTCTTACAGGAGGAGATGAAAAGTCCTGAAAACGTTCTCTAAAGTTAAATTTTAAAGGTGCAGTCCTCCTTGATTTTCCACAAATTGTATTTATTCACAAGTAAAACACTGCACAACAACAAACTGTCAAACACGCAAGATAAAGAAGATGCAGCTAAGCCTGCAGTTACTCAAAGAGTCCAATGGTCCAATTAACCAAACAATCTAGCAGTAAAGAACATGCCCCTGTGGAGTGGAACACAACTGAGATTATTAGTCAGTTGACAGTCGGTTCTGATTCTTAGAACATCCCCGAACACCTGCCAAGTCCACCACGTCCTCCTGGGCCTCTACAGTCTCCAGGGCAGGTACCCCAGAGGCAGAGGGTGCTCCATGGAATCCACCCTGCACGGTCCAATTTATCTCCGTCACTCTGATCACAGTAGATCTCCTGGGCCGCCTTTGGCAGTTGTCGGTAGAACGTAGTTACTGTAAAGCATGTATTTATTTCTGTTGTTTATCACAGAATTACAGCTAATTTTATTGCTGGTCAAGTATTTGTTTTGAGGGGATTCCATAGCAAAAATACAGTTCTACAGCTTTAGAACTATAGAGTGAGATCCTGCAGATGACATGAAGGGGGAAATGCATGCACAAGGTTCAAAGTTTCTACTGCATTTGATATGTGCATATGGAAAGTCTACTAAAAATAAGTAATTAAGTCCCTTTGGCTGCTCCCTTGTTTTCATTTGGGGTCACCACAGCAGAGCCAAGGTGTCGTGGTGTGTTTTCTGTGCGCTATGTTGGTTTTCTCGGTGTCCATCCCTGTCTGTGTCTGTGGTCAGTCCTTTGTCTGTGTCCTTGTCATTTGGTTCTGCCTGTGCCCTTCTTTAGTTGCCAGTTAGTTCTCATTGGTTCTTCCCTGCTGTTTGGTTGTAGGTACTTTGAATTTTTTAGCATCTCCAGTTAGTAGCAGTGTGTAGTTTTTGTGTGTTGTTCTTGTTGCCCTTCTAGCTGGATGTTGTTGTGTGTTTATTTTGGACTTTGCACTCAAGTGGTTTGTTGGATTGGACTGGATTGCTGTTTTTTTTAACATTAAATCACATTGTTTCTCACCTACCATCTGCTTACTGCCTGCGTCTCTGGGTTCATTCTCACTCACTCATCTTCAACCGCTTACTCCAATTAAGGGTCACCGGGGGGTGGAGCCTATTCTAGCGGTCACAGAGCATGTGGGTTCATTCTGACATTTCTAAACAAAACACAGGGTGGACCTGCATGTTGATTTTGCACCAGGTTACACTGGATGCTCTTCCTGAACCAGGAACATCCTGCACTGAAACCAAGAACACGAACCACTTGGCCACCACCCCTGATGTGGAAGGTCGAATAAAGTGATGATAAAACTTCTACAATCTCATTTCTGCAAATTAAGTAAAAACACTGGAAATGAAGTTAGTGTTGACAACTGGCACAGCAGACCTCTGTGGGTGGGGTCTTACGTGTCCAGCAGATATCCAGCAAAATCTTTGTGTGAAATTTCATCAGATTTCATCTGGAGTTCTTTCCAGCAGGATTTCTGGTGTGTGTCCATCACTTCAATCGTGTTTCAATTTTGTTGCAAATTTTGGCATTTTAATTCAAATTTACATCATATCTTCAGCTCCATGATGCTGATGCTCGCAAGGATTGCAGTTTGAAGATTGGACCCCAAAGGTTTTGTGACAAAGTGAATTTTCCTCATATTAATATGAGTGAATCGCAGCGGTGCGAAGGTCACTCTTGGTATGGGGCGTCCTAAACCGGAAGTGCCAATTTTCAAATCCACAGGAAAACAGGAAATGTTCAAATGTCAAACACTTCCTGGATTGACAGACGAGATCCCATGGAATCTCGTGGGAACTCAGTGGCAAGCTCACACTCAAACAGGAAGTCACAGTGAAACAGGAAATGTTCAAAAGTCAAACAATTCCTGGCATGGGTGGAGCTAGAGAGGAGGCCAGGGTTTCACTGGACTCCCCTGAAATCTGATTGGACACAGATGATTGACATGTCACAGCACCACACATCTGGTTGAAAGAGCTGCATTTTGAAATCAGTGAGTTCACATTGGCTGCTAGGTTCCTCCTGTCCAGTAGTTGGTGCTGTGTACCACAAAAAGTTCTAATCCACCTTAGAAGAAGAATATAAATGTTTGCTCCAGATTTGAACTGAACACGTTGTTTGAACTATAGAATTCTAATCACACCAAACTTACATTGGTGAGTAAACGACTGTATTTTATGACAGAAATGAGGTCCAGGTTGTTAAAAGCAGCATTTATCCTTTAATTTGAGTGGGTTATTGTTGTTGGCTTGTTAGTGCAGCAGATAACTGAAACAATCCTTCAAACAATGCTTGATGCTCACTGATTAATATCACTTTGAGCAGATGGAATCAGTTAATTAGTGAAATCACCTGGTGGAGTCAGTGGCTGCAAAGAAAACCTGCATCCTCTTGGACCTTTCTGGAACAAGTTGCCCACCCCTGATTTTGACCCCTGTGTTTTCTTCAATTGACCCCTACCTGGCTGCCGATTGAAAATTCAAGTGACCAATCAGTTTTCTTTATTTTTTAAGAGTTCATGTCTATGGATTATTTGTGCCAAATGTGATATTTGTATCACCATTTGCAGGATTCCACTCTAAATATTCTCTTATCTGCTGCACTATATACGAGGTCTGTGAGAAAACTATCCAGCCTTTTTATTTTATGCAAAAAATGTATGGATTTGATTCATATGTTTTTACGTCAGCCAAGGTTGAACCTTCGTGCGCATACGTGAGTTTTCATGCCTGTCGGTTGCGTCATTCGCCTGTGGACAGGCTTTGAGTGAGCACTGGTCCACCCCTCTCATCGTTTTTTCATTGCGAGGGAATGGCGGAATGATTTGGGCTTTGTTCCATCAGAATTTTTTCAAAAACTGTTAGAGACAGGCAGCTGGAAACCATTCGGAAAATTCAGATGGAGCGAGACAAAGAATACCTCCGTTTTGGAGTGTCAGAGGACAAGTTGGGACATGCCCAGCTCTCCACAATTTCTCTTATACTCACTCGACTGGTAAGCCACTGAAAGCCGAGATAGGCATGTCCCAACTTGTCCTCTAACACTCCAAAACGGAGGTGTTCTTTGTCTTGCTCCATCAGTGGCTCCGTCATGATGCGCAAAGCCTCCGCGCGGCTTTCCATGACAAAATCTCTTGCTAAAAGTGAAATCTGCTGGAAAATGGCTGATGTCCAGCTCTTGTGATAACCAGAGAAATTGCACACGACAGTCTCGGATCCACACAGCCATCCATTTAGAAATGATCTGGTGGTTTCTGCCTGTCGATCGCGGCTTGGAGTGCGGTGCGCCGTGTGCCATTGTGGGCCGTCCTTAAAGCGGTAGTAACACTCCTTAATCTCTGTGAAGCCCATAAAATTTTCACCGAAAGCCATCTGAATTTTCTGAATGGTTTCCAGCTGCCTGTCTCTAACAGTTTCTGAAAAAATTCTGATGGAAAAAAAGCCCAAATCATTCTGTCATTTCCTCGCAATGAAAAAACGACGAGAGGGGTGGAGCAGTGCTCACTCAAAGCCTGCCCACAGGCGAATGACGCAACTGATAGGCGTGAAAAAACTCACGCATGCGCATGAAGGTTCAAGCTTGGCTGACGTAAAAACATATGAATCAAATCCATATATTTTTTGCATAAAATAAAAAGGTTGGATACTTTTCTAACAGATGTCGTATGAGATGTAAGATGCTGCTCCTCAGTGTTGCTCAGTTTCCCTCAAAAGTATTGGAACACTTGGTATTTCACACATTTTAATTTGTTTATTCTGTTTCAAATACTTTTTTTTTGTAAAATTATCTCCCTCAACTCAAACTGAAAGCAAATCTCTCCAACTTGATATAAATGAATTAAAAATACAAAATCCATTTTCCTGATGAAGTGGTGAAGAGGAGGATTTTCTTAAAAAAGAAGAAAGTTCAGCTACAATTTGACAGAAAGTACATTTGAGATGAAAGACTAGATTTGATGTTTTGGTGAAAGAAACTTTTGTATTTCTTCATAATTGATGTAAATAAAGTCCAAGACATATTCAGTGACTTGGAAATGTTCATGTTTCCATCCCCTGACTTGTCTGAAGAAAACTGGCAATAAAACTGATTTTTTTTTTTTTACAGGTTTTATCAAGTTTTAGAGATTTGCTTTCAGTTTGAGTTTGAAGAAGATCATTTCAGAAATTTTATTTCTTTATTTTTTGTATTTTTTGTATTTAAAATGGCATAAACAAATTAAATGTGTGAAATTCCAAGTGTTCCAATCCTTTTGGAGGGCACAGTATCCTAACCTTATGATGAGTGTAAAATGAGTGTGATATTATTACTGTTTGGTTTAAGAATGTTTCATTTTCACTGTTGCTGCACTTTGTGTCAAATCATAGTCATATCGTATATCAGATTGATATGAAAATTCAGTAAGGTATATCTTCTATTATACATTCCAAATCTAAGGTGGAACTCTACTAGTGTTTACTAAGGTTCACCTAAATATCTTTAAAAAAAAAAAAGAGTAGGACCACTTAGGTGCCTGGTCTTGAGAACCAGGGATGGTAGGTTGAAAAGCTTTTTTATCCCAGGGGAACTCTCCCTACACACCTAAGAGGCTCAAGAATATGGACAACATGTATATAAGAGACAATTACATGATAATTTATATGACAATATTGAGATATGATAATTTGTCCATATTGTACAGCCCTACTGTCAACTAACTGAAAACTCTGAATATTAATTTACATCTACATAAAAAAAAAAATGCTTAAAGTGGCAGGAGGTTGAGGGCTGTAATGGGGGGGGGGGGTCAGCTGGAAAGCAACAAAGAAAAATGCTTAAAAAGGTGGGGAGTAGAGGGGGCAGAGCCCCCCCCCCCCCCGGAAGCTGAAGGGTTTTAGTCATGCTAATGCTCCCAAGAACAATTTTTACTGAAAAAGTCTGAAGGACCTACAGGACATGGCTAGATGGTGAGGAGCTTTTCCAGGCATGTGAGAGGCAAATAAAGAAAAATGCTTAAAAAGGCGGGGGGGGGGGAGTCTGGGTGGGTGCAGCCCCCCCCAGCAGCTAAATGGTTTTTGCCATGTTAATGGTCCCTTGAAGCATTTACTCAAAATAAAGTCTGAAGGACCTAAATGACATGGTGAGATGCTGTGGAGCTTCACTCTCGTACATAATAGTATAAGATTATGAATCTGTTATTAGAAAACTAAGGAACAAAATTAAAGTGCTGCTGGAGAAAATCACTTTCATTAGTTAATTGGTAAAAAAGAAAATGTCTATTGTTCTATTAAAGGTCCTTTAAAATGTTTTACTGGTGACATTCTGAAAAATTTTGGAAAATAATGGAATATTGTGGGAATGATCTGGAACAGTAATTTGGAGATTATGATTTACGTTCATTTTGAGCTCAACTTTATAGATGGGAGGTTTTATTAAAATAAACTCAGCAGCAGCTGTCTGTTGTCCTTTAACTCGTAAATCTACAGCGTATTAACAGAAGAGTCTTTGTTATTCCCATTTCTGTGTATTTGTGCTGGAATAATTTGAAGTGAACTTTGGTGTCAGGTGTGTCTGAGCTGGTTATTTAGAGCACGATGATGATTCGCTCAGCCTCCGTTTGCATTTGAATGGGACCCAGCTGTAAAGTGGAAAAAACAAAAAAACAGAAACTGGGCTTCATTGTTGACAGATGAAGGTAATCAGACAGAGCACAAATGTCCCAGATGACACTGAGTAATGGAGATAACTGCGTGAGTTCTGGATTATCTTCTCAATAAGTGTTTCCCTCTGCAGTCGTAACATATAACTTTTTGTCTTCGTGCTGCTCAGAGCTGGAGTCTGCTGATTCCAACCTCGAACTCCGTGTATTTACTCAGCCTCCCCCAAACTGAAAATAAAATAATAAACCTGGCATGAAAGCCAGCGGGCACCTTCACCCAGGGGAGATCCTGAGCAGCCTGTGAGAACACAACGTGCTGAAGTGTAAATATGCCCAGCTCAGAAAACGCTGCACTTTTTTCTCCTTCTTGTGTTGAACAGAATTACATTTTCAAAGAGTAAAAGTTTACTTACTCAAACATCAGACTAAATTAATTTGAAAATCAAGCTGTAGGCAGTGGCGGCTGGTGGTGATGCTGTGTGGGTGGGCTCACAAACACATAGCCATGCTGGTGTTCTGTTTGATGACTGTTTTCTGTCAAAGTCAAAATCAGTAATCAGTTATTCTGCTTTTCTTTAACAAAATGGACAAAAACCAAAGAATTCTGTGTGGGGATAGTTCTCAATGCGATGAGCACCATTTCCTGAGTGAAACCGAAGCAGACAAACTTGTTACACGAGTCGTGATTAGTCAAAAAACCGAGAGTAAAAATGCAACTTTGTGGTCGACATACGCGGTAAAGCCGAACACATTTCGGTGGACCGCTTCGAGACAGTCCACCTGGATTGGGACAGACCTACGGGACTTGTACGTTCTCCTCCACTGTGTGCTTCACACCACAATGCCTCCGACGCCCACCCCGTTTATGGTGAATTTTGGAGAGCCACATGTGGCGGGCATTAAACTGGTGTGTGTGTGTGTGTGTGTGCTGAACACATCAGTGTGTGTCTCCTTCAGAGTTACGCAGCCTCTTTAATGTTTTCATGTCTGAAGTGCTGTTTTTGATGAGCAGAGTTTTGAAGTCAGTGAGTTTTTGAACCTGTGAGTCAAAAAAACGACACGCCACCACGTTGTCAATGTGGGAAATTGTCTCGTATTGTCACATCCATCACAGTTTCTACAGAACACTGTTATCTGGATGGAACATATTCAAATGATAAAGACCGTTAACATTTTAGTCATATTTTGATGTAGAGAATGATCATTGATCTGAAGCTTTTATTATTTCATATAAAATGACTTAACCAGATTATTTATTTATTATAGTATGATATATTGGGTTATATTGGTCCCATAAAAACTGTTAAGTATCACTGTATACAATTTTTCTTACAGTTAAAGATACACTTTTTAATAATAATAATAATAATAATAATAAAAAACACTTTCTGGGGTTATATCTTGTTCAGATATAACTGAGAACACTGATTTTTCTAAGTAAGAATTGAATGCACCACAACGCACCATTTAAAATAACATTTCTGGAGGGCATGCCCCCAAACCACCTAGAGGACTTTGGGCCTTCGGTGCTCATGTTGTGCTGCTTCATCGCACAATCCATCCAACGCCAAAAAAGTTTCAGACAAAAAAACTTTTCTCACCAGCACCCATGAATACAGCATTTGCAGTATCACTACTTTGAGCTCTTCTTCATATGTTTGTTGATTGTTGGGCTCCGCAGATAAAATCCAATTTGCAGTTATGCTTATTTCAACAAATATAAATCAATGTCTTTACCAAACAGCAGCACATGTTGCTGAATGACACTGACAAAAGAAACCTCTGTTCCTGTGTGATGCTTTACCTACCAGGCAGCACACAGGAACAACACAAGGTAGATCCTAACAGAGTTCAGTGACATAGTTCACATGCAGCAACAGCATCATCACATCTGATATACTAAATCACAGCAACAGTACCTTCACACAGCAAGTACTCAACAACAAGACAGGGAAGTATTCAGAATGATCTAATGCCAAAAACTCACTCACTCACACACTCACTCACTCACTCACTCAGGTTGAGGTTTTGTGGATGCACTTCGGGATGCATAATGTGTTCCTGTCAGGATCCGGCCCTTTTGGGTCAGTTGTTATGGTTCTGGACCTTCATTCACCTCTGTGCTGTGAGCCTTCTTTGATGTTAGTCATGTTTGTCATGTAATCACGGTCATGCTTAGTTATGTTTTGTCTTGTTTCATTATTTTTGGTGTATCATTTGCCTCCCTCGTATATTGTTTTGCTGTGTTATTCATTGTTTGCTTTCTCTTATGTGTATGTATGTAGTTTCAGTTTAATTCTATTTATCACATTGTTCATATTATACTTTAGCCACAGGCTTTGGTTATCATTTACCTTCAAGTGTTTCTTATCTGATTATGTTCCATATGTTATTTTTGCATTTTCTGTTTATCATTTTGCTCTTCTCATTTGTGTTTTCAGTTCATATGTTCATGCTTAATTTGTTGCCGGTCATAGTTGTTCTGCATTCTGTCCTTGCTTTCTGATTTGTCTTTGTTCTCAGTTTTTGCCCTTCTTCTTTGACTGCCTCTGCACCAGCCCTTGTGTCTTTGTCTCTCACTATTACTCTTTTTGCTCTGTGTTTTCATTCACTTCCGCTCTTGCACCTGCTCACGTGTCTTTGTCTCTTTCATCACTCCACTCTGTTTTCCTGCCTGCACTATCTTGCCCCATGCATATCTTTGTTCACTAGTCACGTCCCCTTCCAGAACTTTCACTGACATCTGCATCTTGTTTCACTAATCACACCACCAGTTATTTAAGTCCTCACAGTCTCACAGCTCACTGCCAGATTGTCGACTTCGTGTCACTTTCCAGCCTCTGTCCCATGCCTAGTTTTGTCCTATTGTCCTTGTCGGTATTTTGGCTTTGCCTGTTTTTGACCTCGGGTTTGTCTTGCCTCTGATTGCCCTTACACGTATTTTTACCTGTGCCTGTTTTTTGACTATGCCTCAGTCTCTCGTCTGTCTGCTACCTCTGCCACACTGCTGGATCTCACGTGTACCGACCACCTGACTGTTGAACCAATTAAACCCCTTTTTTGAACTCTATCAGTCATGTGAGTTTGCAGTTGTTTCAATACAGTTTGTGCCATGCCTGATAGAACGATCTGGCCAAACATGGACACAGCGAGCTCACTTCTTGCTATCACAGCGGCAGATTTAGCCACCATTAAGGACATTTTTGCTGAACTTGACTTTTTCTTCAATTGTTTTCACTCTTGCTTCATGCCAAAGAGGAAGTTTGAGTATCTAGACCAAGCATGGGACCTTGTTGAAGCTAATTTTTGGCTTTATCAATGTTTTCCTCAATTAGAGAAGCTGGATGACTTGTTTGCTGCAGGGAGACTCGCAGCCTGGGTCAGGCAGCCTGAACGAGGCCTGCCAGCCAGCCTTCCTTCTCTGACAGCGACTCAGAGTGGGAGGACATCGATGATGACACGTCATCAGAGGCTGAAGCACAGGTACTCCAGGCCACAGCCACAGTGTTTTTCAAGATTCAGGACTTATATTTAGAATTTTTGGATCATCCTGATCAGGGGCATAGATATCAAGTTTTCGAGGCATTAGATTAAATACTGCAGGCACAGCCAGATATAGTGTCTTCCTACCTGGAATTTTTAAACATTAAATCACTGAAAAATCCTTATCTTTACCTTAAGATCCAGTGGACTTTTTGTTCAAATCTGATCTTCGTGAGTTCTGCTCAGCCCCGCCTCTTCACATCACCCTCTCTGACGCTGCAATAACACTTCCTGATTCAACCGAATCAGAACCTCAGCTGTTGCCAGCAGCCCCACAATTCACGCCCAGTTTGATGCCTACTCCAGCGTCACGTCACATGTCAATACAGATGCCAACTAAGCCACATCAGCCGGAAGGATGGACGCCTCGACTGGAATCTACACCGAAGTTCTCCGTGACTCGTCTGGCCCCGATGCAGGCACCAAGGAGGATGTGCACTCATCAGCTGCAGTCCTCGGCTCCCGCAGTCACCTCGGCTTTCAAGACTGAAGTGCAATCATTGCCCATCTTCTCAGGAGTGAATACGTCAGCTGTATCACTCACCAAGCCATTGGGAAGACCCATGCCATCTCCGCGCTCAGTGACACCTGCCGGGGCCACCACGACAAACCTGCCAGAAGACAAAGCGGAGCCATCCATGATGCTTGAGGAACCTGCAGTACAGTTCACCTGACTTGCTGCTACAGCCATGAATTCCGCTCTGCGCACGCTACACAGCGTGGAACAACTGGTCTCGCCTAAGCTGTCGGTCAATTCTTATGAAGGATCCGCTCAGATTGAACCCTCAGCAGGACCACTAATGAAACCCTCGACTCCTCGGCTCATCACTGAATCCACGCCCCAGGAATCACCTTTGTCCGAATCCACCCAGCAGCGCTTGACTGCAGGTGTGCCGCTGGAGAGATCCAGAATGCTCATAATTCCTGAAATATTAGCACCACCAGAGTCTCCTGAGCCACGAGAAGGACTTTTTGACATCATCTCGGCTGCGAGTAAGGAATCAGTCACAATGCATTCTCCTCTGACGTCATCACAAGTGTCCAACGAGGCACCTGCACCACGCATTGCCGAAAATGAAACACTCAAGTCTGCTTCATCGGCGTCTTCAGTGTCCACCAGCATAACTGTGCTGTTTCTGAAGGAGGACTCATACAACGCCGCTGGTAGGACAGTTTTTGTGCTTTTTTGCTTTGAAATGTGTCTTAATGTGATTCTCCACCCGTTGTGTCCACAGGAAAGCATCTTAGCCTCACCAGTCATTTCTTTTCTGGGTTCTGAGGACAATGTCTCTAGGGGATTAACAATGTTGTAGTGCTCTCAACACTGACGGCATAATTCACTTTCTTATAAGTGTTCTGTTATGTCCTATGTTGTGATTCATGTAATAGTAGCGGCCCCTTTAAGAGTTCGGGTGACGTGTTCTGTTTCCGGCTTTTCTGTTGGCGCGCGGTGTCATGTTTGTAGTCTGTTAATAAACGCGACTCAAGGAGTCTTAATGCGAGAAGTTTCAGCTCGTCTTTTCGCCAAAAGACAACTTCTACACTGGTGACCCCGATGTTTGTTTACTGGACGTATCCAGATCGCCATGACCGCCAACGCTGTGTCTCTCAAGCTCCCCGAATTCTGGGAATCTTCTGCTTCAGCCTGGTTCGCTCAGACTGAGGCACAGTTTGCCTTGCGTCAGATCACCGCTGAGGAAACTAAATACTACTATGTGGTATCTGCCCTCGGAAGTTCTATGGCATCGAGAGTGGTGAGCCTTCTTAAACGTCCTCCTCTGATGTGAAAGTATGAAACTCTGAAGGAATACTTACTTCAAACATTCCGACTGTCTGACACTGAGAGGGCCAATAGGCTTTTCTCTCTTCAAGGGCTCGGTGACAGCAAGCCCTCAGAGCTAATGGACCGAATGCTTGACCTGCTTGGCGACAACAAGCCAGATTTCCTTTTCCTCCACCTTTTCCTATGCCAACTGCCTGCTCATGTGAGAGCTGCTTTGGCCAACACTGCCAGCACTGATTGCAGAGCACTGGCTGCTGAGGCTGACAAGTGTTTCCTGGCGAGTCAGCAGCCCTGCGCAGCTGCCCTCCTCCCTGCTGGTGCTGTATCAGAGGTACCGGATTATCATATGCTCACAGCAGCAGCCCCGCATCGGCAGCAATCTTCAGCTGTGTGCTTCTACCATGCCAGGTTTGGCCCCAAGGCCAAACGATGCCGCTCTCCATGCGGCTTCAGTGGAGTGGGAAACGCCAAGGCCGGTGCTCACTAGTGGCCATGAGCATCGACCATGCCAGCAGGCTGCTCTTCATCCACGACTCCGTCTCCGGCCAACGCTTCCTCTGCGACACAGGGGCACGGCGGAGTCTACTGCCTGCTTCACAGGTGGACGTGGTAGCTGACACCCACGGCCCCCCCATGGAACCCACCAATGGTAGCCCCATCCGTACGTACAGCACAAGGCATTGTGAACTGTGTTTTGGGGGCCAACGCTTTGGCTGGGACTTTGTGACTGCCAAAGTAGCCGTTCCCCTCTTAGGGTCAGATTTTTTGTGTGCATATGGACTGTTGGTGGACGTTAAAAATCAGCGCTTGATCGACGCCGTCACTTTCTGTTCGTATGCATGCGCGCTCAGCGACTCTGATGCACTGCACCTCTCCAGCCTGCTCTCTGTCATGGACAGTTTCCAGCGTCTGCTCGCCGAGTTCCCAGCACTCATGCAGCCCACCTTCTCCTCTTCCACAGCCAAGCATGGTGTTGAGCATCACACTGACACCACTGGCCTGCCTGTATATGCCCGCGCTCGACGCCTCGAGCCGAACAAGCTTGCCGTGGCCAAGACAGAGTTCGAGTCCATGGAGCGCCTGGGGATTGTTCGTCGCTCCAACAATCCTTGGGCCTCCCCCCTACACCTCGTCCCCAAGCCGGGGGGGCTGGCGTCCTTGCGGGGACTACCGATGGCTCAACGACGCGACAACGCCTGACCGCTACCCAGTGCCGCACATTCCAGCGCTCCAGCCTGTTGGATAATGCCAGGCTGTTTGCTCCACTTCCTACTTCCTGTCCCCAGTAGTCTACAGTCTGCTGGCTATGTTTTCATTCGAGCAGATGGTCACCGCGGACCTCTACGTCCACCTTATGAGGGCCCTTTCCGTGTTGTGGAAACTGGGGACAAGCACTTTGTGGTAGACATTGGGGGCAAACCGGAGTGTATATCTGTGGACCGCCTTAAGCCAGCTCACCTAGATCTGGCCACACCAGTTGAGTTTTCACAACCCCCAAAACGAGGACGGCCTCTGACTAGGCCCCCTTTTCCTGTTCCTCCTGCCCCTCGACCATGCCACAGGGGAGCCCTGCAGACAGCCACTGAGGGGGCGGTTCCGCCTTCTCCCACACGGCAGAGCCGCACTGAATGTTTGATTCGCCCCCCACGCTGTTGATACTTTTTTTTTTTCTCAGGTGTCTTGTTAGAGTGAATTCTGGGGGGGCATGTGTAGTGCTCTCAACACTGACGGCATAATTCACTTTCTTATAAGTGTTCTGTTATGTGCTATGTTGTGATTCATGTAATAGTAGCGGTCCCTTTAAGAGTTCAGGTGACGTGTTCTGTTTCCGGCTTTTCTGTTGGCGCGCGGTGCCATGTTTGTAGTCTGTTAAAAACGTGCGGTGCCATGTTTGTAGTCTGTTAATAAACACGACTCAAGGAGTCTTAATGTGAGACGTTTCGGCTCGTCTTTTCACCAAAAGACAACTTCTACAATGTCTTATTTTATTTTGTTTTGCTGTTTTTCTTTATTTCTTTGGGACAGGCATCATTCACATTTTTATTTGAAACTGATCTGCTACTCACTTTTTGGTTGTGTTTACTTCTTACCCGGGGTCTTTCCAAGATCCCAAATTTGTGACTATGTTCAGGGTATGTTACTCAGGTTTTTTCATTTTATGCAAGTTCGGGTTAATCTTTTTTTTTCTCCCCAGTCATTCTTTTGTTGGTTTGCTCTTTTTTGGTGACCCTCTTCAACCTTTTCATTGGATGTTTAATTTTTGCCAGTCTGTTGTCACACAGTTCTGCTCCCCTGGTGGTAAGGTGCTGAAATTGTTGTGTTCTCTAGACCCACTTAGTTGTCCATGGGGTTGGTTTCTTTCTTTTTTTTTTTTTTTGTCTAAGCCTGCATCCAGCTTTTTCCTCAGCTTGTTTCACCATTGTTTTTTCTTCCTGTTATTTGGTCAGTTATGTTGTGGTAACTTTGTGGAGCTGGTCCTTCTTTTGGGTCTTATGTCTTGGCGATTCGGGGATTTCTTGGGTGAGATTTTCTGTGCTTTTAGTCAGCTTCTGTTTCTTTCAGTTATGTTTGTGGATTGGTTGTTTTTCCTTGGTTGTTTTTTTTCCCTCTTGTGTTTATGTTTTACCCATGTTCATTTTGGCAGAGGACGTTTCTCTTCCTCAGTATGACTGTTAAGTCTCTCTTTTCTTGGTGTCCTGCCGAGTTCCATAGGTGCGGTGCCCTGGGAGATATTGGCTTTTTAAATGTTTTGTCCCCCATATTTGAGTAAAGTTCACCACATGTGCTTGCCTCCTGCTCCGGTCAGTGTTCAGGTAGGCCATCTGACTCTGCCTTGGTTCCAGTTGGCCACTGGGTCCACCCACATACCACATACCACAGCCCTACAGTTTTTCTACTGGGTTTGATTTTGATTGTTTATTTAGTCCCCATAGTGGCAATTCAGGTGCAGTCAGCAGTAAAAATTGCATTCATAAAAAATAAAAACACATCATACAAGTTCATAAAAACACAGCAGAATAAATATACAAAACAAAACCCAAGAAATAAGGTGCAAGTCAGTGTAGACTTAAGTGCAACAGTGAGTCCTTAGGTGTTATTTAGGAGAGCAATAGCTGTGGGAATAAAAGAGTTTTTTAGTCTGTTGGTTCTGCATCTGGGCATTACCAGGCATCTGCCTGAGGGCAGAAACTTAAATTGTGGGTGCAGAGGGTGTGCCGAATCCGCCATAATTTTCCTGGCTTTTGACACAACCCTTGTTTTAAAAAGGTCCATGATGTCCGTGCACTGAGTTCCCATAATTTTACCACATTCCTTGACAATATTACAAAGACGGTTGCGATTCTTAAGGTTCAATAAGTTGAGCCAACACAGGAAGGAAAAGGTTAACACAGACTCCACAAAGCAACTGTAGAACATTTTCATGAAGACACCATCTACGTTGTAATTCCTAAGTTTTCGCAGAAAGTGCATTCTTTGATGCGTCTTACTGCACACTGCATTAACCTGCAATTCAAAACATAATTTATTGTCAATTTGGGTGCCCAGATACTTATAATTCTCAACAACATCTATGGGCTTCCCATCAATGGACATTTGATTCAGAACAGGTGGTGTTTTCCTGAAATCAATGTGCATTTCGTTAATTACGTCCACTTTTATATAGAGAGAGGATGAATGGCACCACTCTAAAAAGTCCAGCAAGACCAAGCTATGGTCTGTGGAGTCATCACCGTGCAGAAGGGACAGGATAACTGAATCATCTGCATATTTTATGATTTGATGATTATCGTGTTGGCTTTGACAGAGATTAGTATAGAGAACAAACAACAAAGGAGATAAAATGCAGCCCTGAGGGACTCCAGTGGATAATACAACAGCATCAGAAAGAGTTTCATTAACTCTGACTCTCTGCGATCTGTTTGTTAAAAAGTCAATAATCCATAAAATTAGGCCAACATCAATGTTCATGTCTCTTAATCGCTCTGCCAATACATGTGGTTGTATGCAGTTAAAAGCGGAGGAGAAATCAATAAACAACATCCGAATAAAGGTATCTGCACCTTCAAGATGCTGCAAAGCCAGATTAAGTAGAGTGGATATCGCATCATCCACGCCCCTTCCAGATCTGTATGCGAACTGGAGTGGGTCTAATACTCCCTGTGTTTGTCTTAAAAGCTCCTCTTTCAGAATTTTCTCAAAAGTCTTCATAACGAAAGATGTTAGTGCTATAGGCCTGTAATCGTTCGGTTCTTTAGGTGACTTGTTTTTTGGTATTGGAACAATTGTTGACGATTTCCAAAGGGAGGGTACTCTGCAAAGTTCCACTGAACAAGAAAAGATGTGGCAGAATATATCAGCCAATTGCTCTGCACAGTTTTTAAGTTTAGTCGGGTTTAGTCGGCATTCGGCCTTCCCTTTCTTCTGCGACCTGGCTCGTGGTTGCCCTCCGGACATTTTTGGGGGAGGTTTGCCTGCCTGCTTGTTTGTGCCCCATGTGATTTTTGGTTGCCCTCCTGTGTGCAGTTCCCGTCCGTTGGGGGAGGGGTACTATCATGATCCGGCCCTTTTGGGCCAGTTGTTATGGTTCTGGACCTTCATTCACCTCTGTGCTGTGAGCCTTCTTTGATGTTAGTCATGTTTGTCATGTAATCACAGTCATGCTTAGTTATGTTTTGTCTTGTTTCATTATTTTTGGTGTATGATTTGTCTACCACGTATATTGTTTTGCTGTGTTGTTCATTGTTTGCTTTCTCTTATGTGTATGTATGTAGTTTCAGTTTATCTATGTTTATCACATTGTTCATATTATACTTTAGCCACAGGTTTTGGTTATCATTTATCTTCCATTTCTTATCGGATTATGTTCCATTTGTTATTATTGCATTTTCTGTTTATCAGTTATCTTTTATTAATTGCATTATTCTGTAGTCACCGGGTTTGTTTAATCTCTGTTTATCAGTAGTTTATTTTGCTCTTCTCATTTGTGTTTTCAGTTCATATGTTCATGCTTAGTTTGTTGCTGGTCATAGTTGTTCTGCATTCTGTCCTTGCTTTCTGATTTGTCTTTGTTCTCAGTTTTTGCCCTTCTTCTTTGACTGCCTCTGCACCAGCCCTTGTGTATCCTCACTATTACTCTTTTTGCTCTGTGTTTTCATCCACTTCCGCTCTTGCACCTGCTCACGTGTCTTTGTCTCTTTCATCACTCCACTCTGTTTTCCTGCCTGCACTATCTTGTCCCATGCATATCTTTGTTCACTAGTCACGCCCCCTCACAGAACTTTCACTGACACCTGCATCTTGTTTCACTAATCACACCACCAGTTATTTAAGTCCTCACAGTCTCACAGCTCACTGCCAGATTGTCAACTTTGTGTCACTTTCCAGCCTCCATCCCATGCCTAGTTTTGTCCTGTTGTCCTTGTCGGTATTTTGACTTTGCCTGTTTTTGACCTCGAGTTTGTCTTGCCTCTGATTTCCCTTACGCTGTGCATTTGACCTGTGCCTGTTTTTTTGACTACGCCTCAGTCTCTCATCTGTTTGCTACCTCTGCCACGCTGCTGGACCACACATGTACCGATCACCTGACTGTTGAACCAATTAAACCCCTTTTTTGAACTCTGTCAGTCGTGTGAGTTTGCGGTTGCTTCCATACAGTTTGTGCAATGCCTGATAGTTCCAAGTGTAACAACAGTCACTAGATACAGTTGCTAATTTATCACAACCATTTTGTAGCATATTGAGTCAAATGTCATGTCCTGAATAAAACAGTGTGTTAGCCACAGCAAAAATAATGGTATTACAGAAGAGAGACACACATTGGTTGAACCTGTAACTTGTGCCCCACATGCATTTGGTGGCAGAGTTCCCACTAAATGATTAATAATTTACAGATATATTGCAGGCTCTTTAAACAGCATACAGCAAGCCAAGATGTGATTACTTCCATCTTCTTTTCCCCTCTCCTCTCAGATATGTGTAGGCCAGAGGGTGCACACTGTGTTGCTTGATATTTTCAACCTGGTCTCACGGCAAGTTGTGATTCAGCAGCACAAAATATACATTAATCTATTGGTTCGTGATATTGTGAAGAAAAGTGCCTCATTTTCAGCACAAATTAATTCTAATTCATTCCATGATGGCTGCACAAAATTAAAAGTGAAGCAAGGGAGTCGGGGTGGTTATGATTAGGGTTGGGGGAAGGAGTAGAGTTAGTAATAGTGAGTTATAAAAAGCCCCGTCACGAAAATTTGACGCATTTAGTGACGGGAGCACAAAAAAAAAGTGAGACTGGGCTGATATTTTCTGCATTAAGTAGCATTACAGAGGATTTGCACTGTAGCTCTACGTTACGTAGAGCTACAGTGCAAATCCTTGTTTTTGTACCAGTGCCTATCCATTATAAAATGTGGATTAAATAAGAAAACTGTTGTGATGCACCACTTGTTTTGTCTTGTCATTGTTTTGTCCTTGTCATTGGTTTTGTGTGATAATTGTTGTAATTTCTGGTGGTTTTGTGGTAATTTTCCTTTATTTTATATTTTAGACACTTTTGACTTATGCTTAAAGGTATAGACAAACTGTGATGGATTGGGCAAACTGAATTGTCCAGTGGGGAGAAAAAACTGCATAATATGTTGGTCTCCAGTGGATTTGGGGCTCTGATGGAATGAGTGGACAATCAAAGACACACCTCCACCTCCCTGATGTTTTCTAAACTACATGAAATAATGTTGAACTGGTGAGGACAGGAATTAAGGCCAGACTGTAATTCTACTAACCTTTCCAAACTATCTACAACACAAGGTTCTGTGCTAGGACCAATTTTATTCACTTTATACATGCTTCCCTTGGGCAGTATTATTAGACGGTATTGCTTAAATTTTCATTGTTACGCAGATGATACCCAGCTTTATCTATCCATGAAGCCAGAGGATACACACCAATTAGCTAAACTGCAGGATTGTCTTACAGACATAAAGACATGGATGACCTCTAATTTCCTGCTTTTAAACTCAGATAAAACTGAAGTTATTGTACTTGGCCCCACAAATCTTAGAAGCATGGTGTCTAACCAGATCCTTACTCTGGATGGCATTTCCCTGATCTCTAGTAATACTGTGAGAAATCTTGGAGTTGTTTTTGATCAGGATATGTCATTCAAAGCGCATATTAAACAAATATGTAGGACTGCTTTTTTGCATTTACGCAATATCTCTAAAATCAGAAAGGTCTTGTCTCAGAGTGATGCTGAAAAACTAATTCATGCATTTGTTTCCTCTAGGCTGGACTATTGTAATTCATTATTATCAGGTTGTCCTAAAAGTTCCCTAAAAAGCCTTCAGTTGGTTCAGAATGCTGCAGCTAGAGTACTGACGGGGACTAGCAGGAGAGAGCATATCTCACCCGTGTTGGCCTCCCTTCATTGGCTTCCTGTTAATGCTAGAATAGAATTTAAAATTCTTCTTCTTACTTATAAGGTTTTGAATAATCAGGTCCCATCTTATCTTAGGGACCTCGTAGTACCATATTACCCCATTAGAGCGCTTCGCTCTCAGACTGCGGGCTTACTTGTAGTTCCTAGGGTTTGTAAGAGTAGAATGGGAGGCAGAGCCTTCAGCTTTCAGGCTCCTCTCCTGTGGAACCAGCTCCCAATTCAGATCAGGGAGACAGATACCCTCTCTACTTTTAAGATTAGGCTTAAAACTTTCCTTTTCGCTAAGGCTTATAGTTAGGGCTGGATCGGGTGACCCTGGACCATCCCTTGGTTATGTTGCTTTAGACGTAGACTGTGGGGGGGTTCCCATGATGCACTGTTTCTTTCTCTTTTTGCTCCGTATGCATCACTCTGCATTTAATCATTAGTGATCGATCTCTTTTTCCTGGTTCTTTCCCTCAGCCCCAACCAGTCTCAGCAGAAGACTGCCCCTCCCTGAGCCTGGTTCTGCTGGAGGTTTCTTCCTGTTAAAAGGGAGTTTTTCCTTCCCACTGTGGCCAAGTGCTTGCTCATAGGGGGTCGTTTTGACCGTTGGGGTTTTTCATAATTATTGTATGGCCTTGCCTTGCAATGTGGAGCGCCTTGGGGCAACTGTTTGTTGTGATTTGGCGCTATATAAGAAAAAAGTTGATTGATTGATTGATTTATTTACTTTTTATAAATGATATTTACGATGTCCTTCCAACTCCAACCAATCTCCACCAGTGGTTTGGCGAAGATCCTGTGTGCATCCTGTGCACCAAGCCAGCCTCCCTCCGACACATACTAACAGGGTGTAAAGCCAGTCTCACCCAGGGACGGTATACTTGGTGCCACAACCAAGTCTTGAAGAGCCTCGCCTCCACACTGGATGGTAAACGATCCGGCATCAATGCCCTGCCACTGCCAACATCTGATGCCTCATGGGTAACTGCCTTTGTCCGTGAAGGGGCCACAGCTGCCAGGAGGAACTCTAAACCAACAGAGAGAAGCCAGCTGTGCCCAGCACACGACTGGAAGATGCTGGCAGACGTTGGTAAACAGCTGGTGTTCCCTGCAGAGATCGCCATTACCACCCTGAGGCCTGACCTGGTGCTCTGGTTTCTTTCCCTAAAGAAGGTATACATAGTCGAACTCACTGTACCCTGGGAGGACTCCATGGAGGAGGCATTCAAGCGGAAGCATCTGCGGTATTGTGAGGTGGCCGCGGAAGCACGACATTGTGGCTGGAATGCTGAAGTTCGCCCTGTGGAGGTTGGGTGCAGAGGCTTCATGGGAATATCTACCACAAAACTCCTGAGGGACTTGGGAATCAGGGGCCAGAACCTGCGCACAGCCATCAAAGCTGCATCAGAGGCAGCCGAAAGGAGCAGCCAGTGGCTCTGGCTGAAGAGGAACAACCCCAATTGGGCCCCTAAGTAGTGCAACAGGAGGTATGCGGTCAGCCAGTCCAGGCCTGACTCAGGGAACCGGACGCCCCTGCCATGCATAGTCCCCTGAGAGGTCTGCCATCAAGGTGACTTTCAGGGCTAATTGGGCTTGGGTCGCAAGCTCAGGTCTGATCATCCTGCAGCTGGCTGCCTCTGGAGAGGGTGTATAGTGTTAAGTGCCGAAACACCCTATGACCCAGAGGAACACTACTGATGATGCGTACCCGTAAATTCAATTTCCCTTTGTACCCGTAAAATCAACACCCCTTCAAGTCAAGCCATCCACCATTCACCTATAAGTTTACCAAGCGGATGTGCTCGCACAAGAATAATAACATTTCATTCTGTGTTTCTGGAATCAAACTTTATTTACATTTCTTATTTTTACAAAAACTCTTGATGAGAGACATCAAAGTTTTAACAACAACAACAAAAAAACAATACAAGACTTTACATGAGTTGAAGAATAAGGGGAAAAAAAGAAACAGAAGCTGCTCTTCCAAAGAGATGATCACTGTTTTTGCTCTTCGGTGTTTGCACAGGCACAGTGTGAGAGTTTGAGGTAAATCAGCTTGTAGCGCTGATTCAACAGCGCAATACCCTCACGAGGGCCGACCAGAATATCAAACAGGTTTGATTTTCATCTGACCATATGAATGCCGATGGGGAGGTGGTCGTGAGAGGTTAAGGGCAGCTCGTTACTCCTTGTATACTACATGATGTAGGACGCACGATGAAGCTGAAACTCGGCGCGATCCAAAAAATTCTGACATTAATGAAAAATTGGCCGAAAAAGGGCCAAAACTCGCACAGTGTAAACCCAGATTTAGCTTCTGGACAGTCTGAGGTGCAACTTGGTGGCGTCGGATGGACGAAACATAATGTCCCAGAAGTGTTCCACTGGATTGAGGTCAGGCGAATGTGGGGTCAATGGAATCAATTCTTTCATCCTCCAGGAACTACCTGCATTCTCTCACCACATGAGGCGAGCCATTGTCATGCACCAGGAAGAACCCGGGACCTACTGCAGCAGCATAGGGTCTGACGGTCGGTCCAAGGATTTCATCCAGATACCTAATAGCAGTCAGGCTGACGTTGTCTCACCTATAGAGGCCAGTGCGTATTCCAGGAATGTGCCTCCCCAGACCATCACTGACCCACCACCAAAGCAGTCCTACTGGGTAATGTTGCAGGCAGCTTAATATTCTGCACAGTATCTCCAGACCCTTTCATGTCTGTCATGTATTCAGACTGAACCTACTCTCATCTGTGAAAAACACAGGGTGCCAGTGGCGGACCTGCCAATTCTGATGTTCTATGTCAAATGTAAATCAAGCTCCACGGTGCTGCACGTGAGCACAGGACCCACTACAGGACAACAGGCCCTCATGAAGCCTGTTTCTGATTGTTTAGAGAGACATTCACACCAGCTGCCTGCTAGAGGTCATTTGTAGGACTCTGGCTCATCCTGTTCCTCATTGCACAAAGGAGCAGATACTCTTCCTGCTGATGCACTAAGGACTTTCTACGGCCCTGTCCAGCTCTCCCAAAGTAACTGCCTGTGTCCTGGAATCTCCTCCATGCTCCTGAGACTGTGCTGGGAGACAAAACAAATCTTCTGGCAATTGTACATATTGATTTATCACTTATTATAACAAAAGTCTACGCTATACTCATAAACCAGCCCTTATGATATATACAAGAAAAAATAGTGCTGATAAATGACACACTTATCCTATCAATTTTACAGCCCTGGAAACTGTGGCAATAAAATCAGGGCAATACAAAGCTTAAAACGGGGCAATACAAAAAAAAAAAAAAAAAAAAGACATTGAAAATATCAGGCTTTGTATTGCCCCACTTTTCAGCCCTCATGTCTTGGTCCCACCAATGACACTCTCATTTTGTGTTACCCTGGTGAAAAGTGCAGGATGCTGACACAGGATCCAGATGATTTCATTCAACTAAGATGTCTTATCAAGGTTAGGGTTAAGGTTAGGGTTAGGGTGAGCGAGTTTTAGCCTCCCTAGCAGGGATAATTCTACAACTTGAGTCTCATACTGAAGTTGTGAGACATCAAGAAGTTATTGAAGAGGACACTCATGGCTTTATAGAGAGACATAAGAGCAAGAACACCACCAGGAAAACAGAGAGTGATGTGAACTTGTTCACTGAATGACTAAGTGGAACCAAGACGTTCTTGTTCTTTCTCCGGTGGAACTTGACAAATGCAGTTGATGATAACTATATGGTCCTTGTTTTGTATTTTTGTTCTAATATGTGATAAATATCTTACTACATGTCTGTTTATGTATCACACCCTGTATCATGTCCCCCATGTATCTGTATCAGTGCTCACACAGCAAATGTACATAAATCAATCATGTGTACAGACAAAATAATGAGAGAGCACAGAACATTATAAGAACAATGAATGTACTGTTTAAATGTAAGACAATCATGTTACTGGTAATGATTCTGTTCTCACTGTAAACACACACACAAAAGAAAAATTAAAAAGCAATGTCATATTTAATTCCTATTATAAAGGTCAGATAATACAAGAATTATCCACCTTCTTTTAATTTAATTTTAATTTAATTTTAATCATCTTATAATGCACCAAATTACAACAAAAGCCATCTCAAGGTGCCTCATACAGAACAATTCATTATAAAAATTAAATAAATAATTAAAGATGAATAAAAAATTCAAATACATTATTAAAAACAGAAGTAAAAGAATAAAAAAATAAAAACTATTCCTAAGAAAGAGAATAAAAATTGGTTTTAAATCTTGACTTAAAAATGTCCATGGACTCTGACTGCTTCACGGTCGCAGGAAGACCATTCCACAGGGTGCAACAGAGACAGGGAGCCAGAGTATTGATGCCAAAATGGGTGGGATATGTTCAGACCTTCTGCTATGTATCAAAAGTCTGGTGGCAGCATTCTGAACCAGCTGAAGACCCCTAAAGCTGGACTGTGGTAACCCTGAAAATTAAACATTACAATAATGCAGTCTAGAAGAAACAAAAGCATGAATCAGGGTCTTGGCATCAGCGATAGACAGGATGGGGCAGATCATCGCTATATTTCGCAGATGGAAAAAAACAGTCCTAGTAACATCCCTGATGTGAAGGTCAAAGGACAATGTGGGATCAAAAATTACCCCAAGGTTCCTCACTTTGTCCATATGATGTATGACACACAAACCCAGCCTGAGCGACAGCTGGTCAAACTGATGCCGATGTCTCGCTGGACCAAGAACCATCATTTCAGAGTTTATCAGAGTTTAAAAGTAGGAAGTTATTAGACATCCAGTTTCTCACTGATAGATGACAGTCCTCCAGGGATTTTATGGGAATGAAATTTCCCGCAGTTATCGGCATATACAACTGAGTATCATCAGCATAACAATGAAAGGAAATCCCAAAACTCACAGTATATGCCCGAGAGGTGCTACATACAGGGAGAAAAGCAAGGGGCCTAAAACGGATCCCTGTGGAACCCCAAATCTCATGTCACTAAGGTTAGAGGTTGTGTCATTATACAAAACACATTGAGAACGTCTGGACAGGTATGACATCAACCACACAAGGGCACTTCCAATATTCCCAAAAAGATTCTCCAACCTATCGAGGAAAATATGATGATCCATGGTATCAAACGCAGCACTGAGCTCTAACAACACCAAAACCGTAGTGGTGTCTGAGTCCATTGCTCACAGAAGATCATTCACTACTTAAGTGAGCACCGTCTCTGTGGAGTGATATTCCCTAAAAGCAGACAGCCGTGGCTCAAAAAGATTATTTTCAGTGAGGTGGTCTATGAGCTGACGTGAAACCACTTTTTCTAACATTTTGGAATAGAATGATATAATTGATATTGGTCTGTAATTTTTCAATACACTATGGTCAAGAATAGATTACTTAAGTAATGGTTTAATCACTGCAGATTTAAAACATTTCTGAACAGATCCAGAGGTTAATGACAGATTAATAATTTCCAGCACAGTTGACCCAAGAGTGGACCACAGGTCCTTAAACAGTTTTGTTGGTATAGGATCAAATAAACAGGTTGTGCTATTTGTAGACGTTCCGAGTTTTGTCAGCATGCCTAGTGCAATACCATTAAATTCTGTAAATCTAGGCATCACCTCAGTGGTAGCGCCCACCTCCACAGCAAGTTTTAATGCCTGGGCCGAGGTGCACTGAGATATGCTCAGCCTAATATCTTCTATTTTCTTCTTGAAATAATCCAAGAAATCCTGTGCTGAAAAGGAAAAACAACTAACAGGTGGCTGGCTGTGAATACGAAATGCTACCATGTCAAACAAGAACTCTGAATTATGTTTGTTTTTATTGATCAAATCAGAGTAATAGGCCCGCTTTGTGGCCAGTAGTGCATGCTTATAATCTATAATAGCATCCCGCCACACAAGGCAGAACACCTTTAATTTGGAACTACGCCATTTCCATTCCAAACCTCCAGCCTTCTGCCTGAGGTCACGCAAGTAACCATTGAACCAAGGTGACTGTGCCTTAGGAGGGCATGGCCTTAAGGCCAGGAGAAGAAGAGGAGGCGCATTCTTATCAAGAGTAGTTTTAAGTGCTGAATTTAAACTATCCACAAGGCTGTTTACTGATTTAGCGTTCTTCAAACTTCAAGTTAAAATATCAGGTAATCTAGCCTCGAGTTCAGTCATAGTTGAGCATTAAATAAGATGCCGCAGTAGTACACAAGGTTGTTGTTCCACTAAATGTGGCAGCATAAATGTAAACCTGATAAGTGAGTGGTCTAAGGCCATAGATGTGAGAGGCAAGATGTCGATATTTGTGACACCAAACCCACATGCAAGAACCAGATCCAGGGTATTTCCACTAATGTGTGTTGGGTCCTGAATGCATTGCTGGAATCCTAAAGCATCCACAATTTGCATAAATGATTTGCTAAGGGGATCAGAGGGCTTATTTATATGAATATTAAAGTCACCAATAATCAAAATGTTATCTGCACTAGTTGACAAACTAGAGATGAATGCACCAAATTCATCTAAGAAATCAGAATATTGGCCAGGGGGCCTATAAACAGTGACAAAATAACATAGCTGAGCTCCAGTTTTATGACCCTGACAGTACTTAGCATCATGGGCACAGCGGAGAGTCAGATGCTCAAACAAATTATATTTGTGACCCCCAACAGCTAATAAAGAAAACCTAGATTTGTAAATAAAAGCCACACCCCCGCCTTGCTTCACACCATGCGACACGTGACTAAATGTGTATGCTGGTGGGCAGGCCTCATTCAGAGGAAGGAGAGTTGTGGGTTTGAGCCAGGTTTCACATAAGCCAATCATATCTAAATGATGATCCATGATTAGATCCACCCGCACATAACTGCAGCGCACCCAAAACCAGGGGCTGGAGATCCAGCAGCGTTTAGCGATCATACACTCGCAGTGACTCTGATTCAAAAACAGCATAAGTTAAAAACAATAAAATAACAGACTGGAGAGCAGCAGATGGGCAGCCAGATACAACGGCGCCATCTTGGCACTCCCTCAACACTCCCCACATGAATGAAGCCATGTGCTCATATCATGAACACATCAGCTGGCTCCATGTGTCCAGCTGTCCAGCGCGCACTGAGGTGTGGGTGACAGTGTTTCAAAAGCAATATGTGTTTTTATTTATTACCGTGTGAGGAGAGCCCACCGATGCACACACATCACGGTGGCATGAGGTGATATTCTGCATGGCACGATATGTGTTCACCAGCTGTGCATAGCGATGATGCAGCGGTTAGGTGCAGCTTTGACTGCATGCACATCACCATGCTCACTGAGACATGGTTGAGGCGATCCCATTTGTTTTTATTTTTCCCATATTGACATCATTTGCAGACATGCATGCAGCACTGACAGCAATCACACTGCACTGCAGCCACCATTTGCAACCGCAGCCACGACTATAGACTAGTGGTGTGTGTGTGGGGGTGGGGCGTCACACTCACACGCCATCTGTGTTGCAGTGGGGACACACCATACACTCATATGCCACTTGTGTTGGGGTGGGGACACACCACACACTCGTATGCCATTTGTGTTACTCGGTAATGGCACGCTCGTGGGGCACTTAGAAGATGTGGGGCCATTTGCACAGCCAGGTCTTCTAAGTGCCCTGTGAGTGGTGGATGTTCGTGGGTGGCACCTGGACTCCGGCTGATTCCGGCCGATAGTGGGTCGAATGGCCTCTTGCCCAGAATTCGCTGCCATTCGGCTGCTGGGGTGAAGGCTGCCTCGTTCGTGCAGGGTTCGACAAGGCCGATGATTCCGAAAAGGCCCTCGGCCGTGGCACAATATGGCCGACCTATGTTCGAAATGCGACGTGAATGTTGCGAGCACGATCAGACAGCAGTGCGATTTCATGTTGCTTGCTGTACGAATGGGTTTCTGATGCGAGCGGCACGGGAATATAGAGTGCATGTGCTGTGCCTGAATGGATGTGGCGACTTCTGTATGAGTCATTCTAGTGCAGCTCTGATTTTTCACAAGTGCCATTTGAATACTCCTTTGTGCACCATTTGGCCTCAATCATGTTATGTGTGAAGAGACCCTTATATTTGCTGTGAGTTCAAGTATAAATAAACTGTGTTCAGGAGGAAGTGGGGTACTGAGGATTTGCTGTTTCACATTTTCTAAATGTTCTGTTTAATTTTGTCTGTGTCAGGTTTCGGCCCTGTTCGGGGTTATAATTTCATTTCTCCCCCTTTCTTTTACCCACGTTCTGCCCCAGTCTTGATTTGGTAGTTGTTTTATTTTTTGTCACGTTTATTCTCTGTTCTGTTTTGCTTTGCCACTTTTATATCTTTATTACGTTTCATTCTTTAGCCAGTCTGTGTTTTCATTGTGTTATCATTAGTTTAATTCCTGGTTTATTTTGTTCATTTCTCTTGTGGTATTATCTGTTATACTGTAGTATCGGGTTTTGTTTCCTGTTAATCATGTAGTCTCTGTGTACTTATAGTTTGTTTAGCCATGATCATTTCCATCCTAGTTTTGATGTAGTATTTATTTTCTGACTCACTTTTCAGTTAGTATGTTCATGATTAGTTAGTTTCTTTTCATATGAGTATTTTGTTCTTCAATTAGTGGTTTATCTTTGTTCTTATTTCTCTCCATCCCATCTGATTGTGTTTTCACTCTATGCCCCTTCACCTGCCCGTTTCATCTTTGTCTTCATCCGTTTCATTCCTACACTTACACTTTTGCACTTACCCGTTTCATCTTTGATCACTCTGTCCTCTTGGATTCACCTGACCATGCCCCCTACTTGAACATTCTTCCACACGTGCACCTTGTTCCCCTAATTAGCCGGCATTAATTAAGCCTTTACAGTCCCTCACTTCCCTGCCAGTTTGTTAATCTTGTATCTCATCCTTGCATCCTGTTTCTGTCTTGTTTACCTTGTGTTTTCGACCTTGCTTCTTTTCTCCGATCTCTGCCACGCCGTGAACCTGACCCCTGCTTGTGTACTGTGTACGAATCTGCCTCTTGTCTATCTGTACCGCCACCCCGCTGACTGCCTCACTGTGTACCGTACCATTGCCAGTATTTTTGATAAAGCCTTTTTATTACCTTTACACCTCAGCCTGGGAGTCTTCACCGTGTGTCCTACCTCCATCTGTGCCACACCACACCCAGCCATGACAGTCTGAACTGTCTTCTAATAACCTGTTTAATAGTTTTTGTGCAAATATTTGCTCATTTTGAAATGGATGCCTGCAACACATTTCAAAAAAGCTGGGACAGTGGTATGTTTCCCACTGTGTTACATCACCTTTCCTTCTAACAACACTCAATAAGCGTTTGGGAACTGAGGACACTAATAGTTGAAGCTTTGTAGGTGGAATTATTTCCCATTCTTTCTTGATGTACGACTTCAGTTGTTCAACAGTCCGCGATCTCCGTTGTCGTATTTTGCATTTCATAATGCGCCACACATTTACAAAGGGCGACAGGTCTGGACTGCAGGCAGGCCAGTCTAGTACCCGCACTCTTTTACTATGAAGCCACGCTGTTGGAACACGTGCAGAATGTGGCTTGGCATTGTCTTGATGAAATAAGACAATGCTCTGCTCCCCTCCACAGCATGTCTTTTTCCTGGTTCTCTCCCTCAGCCCCAACCAGTCCCAGCAGAAGACTGCCCCTCCCTGAGCCTGGTTCTGCTGGAGGTTTCTTCCTGTTAAAAGGAAGTTTTTCCTTCCCACTGTAGCCAAGTGCTTGCTCACAGGGGGTCGTTTTGACCGTTGGGGTTTTACATAATTATTGTATGGCCTTGCCTTACAATATAAAGCGCCTTGGGGCAACTGTTTGTTGTGATTTGGCGCTATATAAAAAAATTGATTGATTGATTGATAAGCAGGGACGTCCCTGAAAAAGACGTTGCTTGGATGGCAGCATGTGTTGCTCCAAAACCTGAATGTACCTTTCAGCATTGATGGTGCCATCACAGATGTGTAAGTTGTCCATGTCTTGGGCACTAACACACCCCCATACCATCACAGATGTGTAAGTTGCCTATGTCATGGGCACTAACCAGCCCAGTCTCACGTTTTTTTTTTTTTTTTTTTTGTGCCCCCATTGCAAAATGAGTCAAATTTTCATGACAGCGTTTTTTTTAAACTCACTTTTACTAACACTACTGCTACCCACAACCCTAACTACCCCTGACCCACCGTTTTACTTTTAATTTCGTGCAGCCATCATGGAATGAATTAGAATTAATTTGTGCTGCCGTGACAAAAATGAGGTGCTTTTCGTCACAATATCATGAACCAGTAGATTAATGTATATTTTGTGCTGCTGAATCACGACTTGCCATGAGACCAGGTTGCGCAATGATGTCGGTTTTTAATGTAGTGCCTCCTGAGGGATCGAAGGTCATGGGGATTCAGTGTTGTTTTTCAGCCTTGCCGCTTACATGTAGAAAGTTCTCCAGATTCTCTGAATGTTCTGATTATATTATGGGCTGTAGATGATGGAATCCCTAAATTCTTTGCAAATGAACATTGAGAAACATTGTTCTTAAACTCTTGGGCTATTTTTTTCATGCAGTTGTTCACAAAGTGGTGATCCTCACCCCATCTTTGCTTATGAACGGCTGAGACTTTTGGGGATGCTCCTTTTATACCCAATCATGACACTCACAATTAGTGTCCTCAGTGTTGTGTGTTGGGGGGCTTGGCTGGACACTGTTTTGTTGGGTTTGTGTTTGTTTTCCTTCCTAGGTGGTCTGGGACTGACCTCTGGGAAAATTGTGCTGCAGAAGAGTCTCTCACCTCTGTGATGATTGGTTGCACCTGTTGCATCCTCGTGCGTCTCTTTATCAGGATGATCTGCAACACCTGTGACATTCACGTGCAGACTAAGGACTCTCAGCTGGCGTCAATGAAGAAATGAGGAGTTGCATTTAAGCCAGCAGTGATGAGGGTTGTTTGCCGGAGAATACAACCTTGTTATGACCTTGTATCGACCGTTGGGGACGCTGAGGGCCGCTCCAGAGTTTGACCTTACGTCTGTGAAGGAGGACTAGGGTGAGAGGCAAAAGCTGTCAGCACACGTCAGAGAGTACAGTTCTGGGAAAAGCCACCTGGGGGGTGTCGGCGGAAAACCTGAGTCCAGAATGTTCAGGCTCCGGTCCGTTGAGGCGCTGAGAGAGCGCGCAGCCTCTTCACCCCACCAGTATTATTTAATTTGTATTTCTTGTACAGTACCGAAGGGTGGTTAGAAAATAAAATTGTTTCTTTTGGAGCTGCTTCTGGTTATTTAGCACTGGGTTCAGTCAGACGCTGGACCGCTCCTCGAGCCGCGTCCCACACATAACACTCAGTTCCCAAACGCTTATTGAGTGTTTTTAGAAGGAAAGGTGATGTAACACAGTGGTAAACATACCACTGTCCCAACTTTTTTGAAACGTGTTGCAGGCATCCATTTCAAAATGAGCAAATATTTGCACAAAAACAATCAAGTTTATCAGTTTGAACATTAAATATCTTGTCTTTGTGGTGTATTCAATTGAATATAGGTTGAAGAGGATTTGAAAATCATATTCTGTTTTAAATTTACATTTTACACAACATCCCAACTTCATTGGAATTGGGGTTGTACATTAACTGGGCTATTTGAAATTCTACCAGATCTGACAGTTTAAGCAGGCAGGCATTAATGAATAATGAATGAGTGTGATCACAGTTGCCCACCTTATGTACCATCCTGACGGCTTTGTTTTCTGGAGCATGCATAACGGTCAGAGTGAAGTCCTGAAGTTACCCTAAACGTCTGCACAATAATAATAATAATAATACAGAATGTGTAGTGCTTTACAGTTCAGAAAGTGCTTTACTTTATTAATAACTCAGATGCTTCTGGATAGTTTAGTCTGAACATGTTTAATGTGATGTTTCCAGGAGATTTTGTGGTCAATCATCACACCCAGAAATTTAATTTCCTTTATTCTTTCCACATTCAAACCATCTATTTTAACTTTTTTTTTTTTTAATGATTTCCTTCATATTTCCAAATAGCACAAACTTAGATTTATCAATATTTTTGGACCAGTGGCGGCTCCAGAGATTTCTTTCTGCAGGTTCTGTGGGGGAGCTTGGAAACTTGATGAGTGTGCTATGAAATAAGGGCTCATGTGTCGTGACGGCTCTCTGCTACACCTCTGACACATTCATCTGCAACATCTTGCAGATGAGATGGTCTGATTAGGCTATAATTTACCCGCTGCACACGGACAACAGCATTTACATTGCAACATAAAACTCTTTGTACCTAAAACTCTCATGAATATATTATCTGGATTTTTATATGATGTCATTTTTATCATCATTATCATTGAACATAATGTCATTGAACATCACATTACACTCATTTTGTGTAAAACAAACAGTTCTGTTGATGAATGTCTATTTTCTTTTATGAGTGGAATATTTATCTAATCACATAAATCTGAAAATGCCAGAAGTGTCTTACTGTGGAAAACTGAAAGGATGATGTCATCGCCCTGCCTCTCCAACATGTTAACAGGGTAATTTTACAGTCTAATTTAGCACATTTTTTTTCCTTCTTGTCGGTGGTGGAACAAAGTGCCGGCGTCCTCCAGCTCAGTCTGAGAAACTCACCCAGAGCAGACAAACACTGAGGGACTTCTCAAAAAAACAAAAAAAAAACAAAAAAACCTTTAAACAAAAAACCCTTAACAAGTAACTTCCATCATAACAAATTAACACATTTCCAGATGTCATCTACCAAAATAAGGGTGTCATGTGGAGAACAGATTTCATCTGTGATGATGAATCCAGGCAACGGGTCAGATTAAAAGTCTTTATTTAATCCGTGAGCCAGCTTCTAAAGTTTTATCTTTTGTTGCTACATTAATTAGCCCACGTCTTCTTCATTTTTTGTAGAAGCGTTACAGCGCTACATACAGGCCAGGCATATGTACTACAGCATTTTCAAGCGGTTACACTGGATTTGTGAGAACGGAGATATTTCTTGAATGGAACACATTTTGAAGATGACAGAAAAAGATTGCATACAGGAAGTTCAGTTTCAGTTTCAATATAAAGGCTAAACCATTTTGACTCCTGGGGGACTCGACAAACAATATCCAAGCATAATGACTGATAATCACCCATTTTCACATATTGTTGCCTGTTGCTTATCCACCCATCTCACTAGTGGCCGAATGAGCCCGAATACCAACCGAATGTAAATTCAACCTCCATTTGGGCAAAGTCGAGGTGCATTCAGAAACCTCTGATAGCTACACAGTAAAATCACCAGTGTAAAACTAACACTGCCAGTGTACATATGGTCCTACTCTGGTCAGAGTATTACATCATACTACATCACGGACTACATCGACAGAATTACTTTTGAACTATCTAACTGTTTATCCAAGTCGATGGAGAACAATTTTGGACTGTTGACATCAAAGCAGTGATGATCATCATCATCAATTTCATCAATTTTATTTATACAGCGCCAAATCACAACAAACAGTTGCCCCAAGGCGCTTTATATTGTAAGGCAAGGCCATACAATAATTACGTAAAAACCCCAACGGTCAAAACGACCCCCTGTGAGCAAGCACTTGGCAACAGTGGGAAGGAAAAACTCCCTTTTAACAGGAAGAAACCTCCAGCAGAACCAGGCTCAGGGAGGGGCAGTCTTCTGCTGGGACTGGTTGGGGCTGAGGGAGAGAACCAGGAAAAAGACATGCTGTGGAGGGGAGCAGAGATCGATCACTAATGATTAAATGCAGAGTGGTGCATACAGAGCAAAAAGAGAAAGAAACAGTGCATCATGGGAACCCCCCAGCAGTCTACGTCTATAGCAGCATAACTAAGGGATGGTTCAGGGTCACCTGATCCAGCCCTAACTATAAGCTTTAGCAAAAAGGAAAGTTTTAAGCCTAATCTTAAAAGTAGAGAGGGTGTCTGTCTCCCTGATCTGAATTGGGAGCTGGTTCCACAGGAGAGGAGCCTGAAAGCTGAAGGCTCTGCCTCCCATTCTACTCTTACAAACCCTAGGAACTACAAGTAAGCCTGCAGTCTGAGAGCGAAGCGCTCTATTGGGGTGATATGGTACTACGAGGTCCCTAAGATAAGATGGGACCTGATTATTCAAAACCTTATAAGTAAGAAGAAGAATTTTAAATTCTATTCTAGAATTAACAGGAAGCCAATGAAGAGAGGCCAATATGGGTGAGATATGCTCTCTCCTTCTAGTCCCCGTCAGCACTCTAGCTGCAGCATTTTGAATTAACTGAAGGCTTTTTAGGGAACTTTTAGGACAACCTGATAATAATGAATTACAATAGTCCAGCCTAGAGGAAATAAATGCATGAATTAGTTTTTCAGCGTCACTCTGAGACAAGACCTTTCTGATTTTAGAGATATTGCGTAAATGCAAAAAAGCAGTCCTACATATTTGTTTAATATGCGCATTGAATGACATATCCTGATCAAAAATGACTCCAAGATTTCTCACAGTATTACTAGAGCTCAGGGTAATGCCATCCAGAGTAAGGATCTGGTTAGACACCATGTTTCTAAGATTTGTGGGGCCAAGTACAATAACTTCAGTTTTATCTGAATTTAAAAGCAGGAAATTAGAGGTCATCCATGTCTTTATGTCTGTAAGACAATCCTGCAGTTTAGCTAATTGGTGTGTGTCCTCTGGCTTCATGGATAGATAAAGCTGGGTATCATCTGCGTAACAATGAAAATTTAAGCAATGCCGTCTAATAATACTGCCTAAGGGAAGCATGTATAAAGTGAATAAAATTGGTCCTAGCACAGAACCTTGTGGAACTCCATAATTAACTTTAGTCTGTGAAGAAGATTCCCCATTTACATGAACAAATTGTAATCTATTAGATAAATATGATTCAAACCACCGCAGCGCAGTGCCTTTAATACCTATGGCATGCTCTAATCTCTGTAATAAAATTTTATGGTCAACAGTATCAAAAGCAGCACTGAGGTCTAACAGAACAAGCACAGAGATGAGTCCACTGTCTGAGGCCATAAGAAGATCATTTGTAACCTTCACTAATGCTGTTTCTGTACTATGATGAATTCTAAAACCTGACTGAAACTCTTCAAATAGACCATTCCTCTGCAGATGATCAGTTAGCTGTTTTACAACTACCCTTTCAAGAATTTTTGAGAGAAAAGGAAGGTTGGAGATTGGCCTATAATTAGCTAAGATAGCTGGGTCAAGTGATGGCTTTTTAAGTAATGGCTTAATTACTGCCACCTTAAAAGCCTGTGGTACATAGCCAACTAATAAAGATAGATTGAGCATATATAAGATTGAAGCATTAATTAATGGTAGGGCTTCCTTGAGTAGCCTGGTAGGAATGGGGTCTAATAGACATGTTGATGGTTTGGATGAAGTAACTAATGAAAATAACTCAGACAGAACAATCTGAGAGTAAGAGTCTAACCAAATACCGGCATCACTGAAAGCAGCCAAAGATAACAATACATCTTTGGGATGGTTATGAGTAATTTTTTCTCTAATAGTTAAAATTTTATTAGCAAAGAAAGTCATGAAGTCATTACTAGTTAAACTTAAAGGAATACTCGGCTCAATAGAGCTCTGACTCTTTGTCAGCCTGGCTACAGTGCTGAAAAGAAACCTGGGGTTGTTCTTATTTTCTTCAATTAGTGATGAGTAGTAAGATGTCCTAGCTTTACGGAGGGCTTTTTTATAGAGCAACAGACTCTTTTTCCAGGCTAAATTAGTGAGACACCATTTCCTCTCCAACTTACGGGTTATCTGCTTTAAGTTGCGAGTTTGTGAGTTATACCACGGAGTCAGGCACTTCTGATTTAAAGCTCTCTTTTTCAGAGGAGCTACAGCATCCAAAGTTGTCTTCAATGAGGATGTAAAACTATTGACGAGATACTCTATCTCACTCACAGAGTTTAGGTAGCTACTATGCACTATGTTGGTATATGGCATTAGAGAACATAAAGAAGGAATCATATCCTTAAACCTAGTTACAGTGCTTTCTGAAAGACTTCTAGTGTAATGAAACTTATTCCCCACTGCTGGGTAGTCCATCAGAGTAAAGGTAAATGTTATTAAGAAATGATCAGACAGAAGGGAGTTTTCAGGGAATACTGTTAAGTCTTCAATTTCCATACCATAAGTCAGAACAAGATCTAAGATATTATTAAAGTGGTGGGTGGACTCATTTACATTTTGAGCAAAGCTAATAGAGTCTAATAATAGATTAAATGCAGTGTTGAGGCTGTCATTCTCAGCATCTGTGTGGATGTTAAAATCGCCCACTATAATTATCTTATCTGAGCTAAGCACTAAGTCAGACCAAAGGTCTGAAAATTCACAGAGAAACTCACAGTAACGACCAGGTGGACGATAGATAATAACAAATAAAACTGGTTTTTGGGACTTCCAATTTGGATGGACAAGACTAAGAGTCAAGCTTTCAAATGAATTAAAGCTCTGTCTAGGTTTTTGATTAATTAATAAGCTGGAATGGAAGATTGCTGCTAATCCTCCGCCTCGGCCCGTGCTACGAGCATTCTGACAGTTAGTGTGACTCGGGGGTGTTGACTCATTTAAACTAACATATTCATCCTGCTGTAACCAGGTTTCTGTAAGGCAGAATAAATCAATATGTTGATCAATTATTATATCATTTACTAACAGGGACTTAGAAGAGAGAGACCTAATGTTTAATAGACCACATTTAACTGTTTTAGTCTGTGGTGCAGTTGAAGGTGCTATATTATTTTTTCTTTTTGAATTTTTATGCTTAAATAGATTTTTGCTGGTTATTGGTGGTCTGGGAGCAGGCACCGTCTCTACGGGGATGGGGTAATGAGGGGATGGCAGGGGGAGAGAAGCTGCAGAGAGGTGTGTAAGACTACAACTCTGCTTCCTGGTCCCAACCCTGGATAGTCACGGTTTGGAGGATTTAAGAAAATTGGCCAGATTTCTAGAAATGAGAGCTGCTCCATCCAAAGTGGGATGGATGCCGTCTCTCCTAACAAGACCAGGTTTTCCCCAGAAGCTTTGCCAATTATCTATGAAGCCCACCTCATTTTTTGGACACCACTCAGACAGCCAGCAATTCAAGGAGAACATGCCGCTAAACATATCACTCCCGGTCTGATTGGGGAGGGGCCCAGAGAAAACTACAGAGTCCGACATTGTTTTTGCAAAGTTACACACCGATTCAATGTTAATTTTAGTGACCTCCGATTGGCGTAACCGGGTGTCATTACTGCCGACGTGAATTACAATCTTACCAAATTTACGTTTAGCCTTAGCCAGCAGTTTCAAATTTCCTTCAATGTCGCCTGCTCTGGCCCCCGGAAGACAATTGACTATGGTTGCTGGTGTCGCTAACTTCACATTTCTCAAAACAGAGTCACCAATAACCAGAGTTTGATCCTCGGTGGGTGTGTTGCCGAGTGGGGAAAAACGTTAGAAATGTGAACGGGTTGGCAGTGTACACGGGGCTTCTGTTTAGGGCTACGCTTCCTCCTCACAGTCACCCAGTCGACCTGCTTTCCCGGCTGCTTGGGATCTGCCAGAGGGAAACTAACGGCGGCTAAGCTACCTTGGTCCGCACCAACTACAGGGGCCTGGCTAGCTGTAAGATTTTCCACGGTGCGGAGCCGAGTCTCCAATTCGCCCAGCCTGGCCTCCAAAGCTACGAATAAGCTACACTTATTACAAGTACCGTTACTGCTAAAGGAGGCCGAGGAATAACTAAACATTTCACACCCAGAGCAGAAAAGTGCGGGAGAGACAGGAGAAGCCGCCATGCTAAACCGGCTAAGAGCTAGTAGCTACGCTAAGCTAGCGGATTCCTAAAAACACACAAAGTGAATAATGTGTAAATAATTTAGAGGTGATTCAGCAGAGGGAGTGCTTTAGTTAAGGCACGTAAAGATTACACTGGGAAACAAATCGTTATCTAGTTAACTAGATCAATCTAACTGCGCAGATTAAACAACTAACAGATACAGAAAAACAGCAAAACACCGCTGTGCTCCGGAACAGGAAGTGATACAATACCGCAGTGAGAGCCAACCACCAGTAGAGGCAAGCAAGAGCCCAATCCTTCACTAAACATCACTAAAATGTAAGTTATAAATGAATAAAATATCAAATGACAAAGATCCATTTTAGGCATTATATAAGATGAGTAATGGATATTTTTTATTCTTTCAATGGAACAAATATTTAATTTGGTTAAAGCTAAAATGTTCCATTCAATGCTGTTGAATGGAACATTGCAGCTTTAAACTCATGAAATATTCATACCATTGAACTCATAAACATTAATTATTTGTATATTATATCAACATGCTGCTTAATGGATCCCGTCATTCAAACCCACTGCTTCCACCCATCTGTTGTGTTGGACCCTGTGTTCTGCTCCAGCTTGGCCTTGAGAGAGAAGGGGGCGTGGCTACCTGTACTTCCAGTCTGTCAGTGTCTCACCTGATCACAATCCCAACATCTTATCAAAGGCTTCATCTGACAGCAGAATGTGGACGTGTCCCTCAACCTGATCTGCTTCCAGAAAAACTCATTACCTTCACTGAGGAAATGTTCCCTTGTTGAGTCCTCCTTAAAAAAGTGTCACAAGCAGCAGAACATATGATTTGTTTTATGTCTATATCATATTTGGGTGTACGGTGCTGTTGAAAAAACTTTTTGCAGGGTACAGATCTGCTGCTGCTGTTTTTAATACTCAAAGGTTAAAAAATCTGGAACATTGTGTCCATACTGTGCTTTTTTATTTTAGCCTTTTAAAAGCATTTATCTCACACACACAACTAGACAAATCTCTGAATCAAACATTTCAGCATTTATTTCAACTCTTTGAGTCCTATCTTACACTAAAAGCAGCACAAGTGATGCATTACTAGTTTTCAGCTGATGCCACTGTCTGTTTTCAACCTGGTCTCAAGGCAAGTCGTGATTCAGCAGCACGAAATATACTTTAATCTATTGGTTTGTGATATTGTGACGAAAAGCGCCTCATTTTCGTCACAGCAGCACAAATTCATTCTAATTTATTCCATGATGGCTGCACAAACATGAGACTGGGCTGCTGTTTTCCGGCGCCCACATTGAGCAGCAAATGTTACAGAGGACACGTTGTTGTTAAGGTGATTATACCAAAAAACCTCCTGTCAAATTGAATGTAGAGTTTTTCTATGGTGTAATAGGGTTACTCCATGCCAACTCACCCTGCAGATTTGGTTGAAAAAAAAAGGTAATAATTTTAGATCTACAGTGAGGCAAATAAGTATTTGATACAACAGAAAAACAGACCTTAAGATTTGGTAATATCTGTTTGCAGTTCCAGAGGTCAAATGTTTCCTGTAGTTTTTCACCAGGTTTTCACACACTGCAGCAGGGATTTTGGTCCACTCCTCCATACAGATCTTATCCAAATCTTTCAGGTTTGGAGTTTCAGCTCCCTCCAAAGATTTTCTATTGAGTTCAGGTCTGGAGACTGGCCAGGCCACTCCAGGACCTTGAAATGCTTCTTACGGAGCCTCTCCTTAGTTGCCCTGGCTGTGTGTTTGGGGTCATTGTCATGCTGAAGACCCAGCCATGACCCATCTTCAATGCTCTTACTGAGGGAAGGAGGTTGTTTGCCAAAATCTCACAATACATGACCCCATCCATCCTCCCTTCAATACGGTGCAGTCGTCCTGTCCCCTTTGCAGAAGAGCACCCCCAGAGTATGATGTTTCCACCCCATGCTACACGGTTGGGATGGTTTTCTTGGGGTTGTTCTCATCCTCTAAACATGAGAAGTGGAGTTGATTCCAAAAAGCTCTATTCTGGTCTCATCTGACCACATGACCTTCTCCCATGCTTCCTCTGGATCATCCAGATGGTCACTGGTGAACTTCAAACAGGCCTGGACATGTGCTGGTTTGAGCAGGGGGACCTTGCTGCCCTGCAGGATTTTAAACCATGACAGCATCATGTGTTACTAATGTAATCTTTGTGACTGTGGTCCCAGCTCTCTTCAGGTCATTGACCAGGTCCTCCTGTGTAGTTCTGAACTTTCTCAGAATCATCCTTACCTCACAAAGTCAATCAATCAATCAATCAATCAATCAATCAATTTTTTTTATATAGCGCCAAATCACAACAAACAGTTGCCCCAAGGCGCTTTATATTGTAAGGCAAGGCCATACAATAATTATGTAAAACCCCAACGGTCAAAACGACCCCCTGTGAGCAAGCACTTGGCTACAGTGGGAAGGAAAAACTCCCTTTTAACAGGAAGAAACCTCCAGCAGAACCAGGCTCAGGGAGGGGCAGTCTTCTGCTGGGACTGGTTGGGGCTGAGGGAGAGAACCAGGAAAAAGACATGCTGTGGAGGGGAGCAGAGATCGATCACTAATGATTAAATGCAGAGTGGTGCATACAGAGCAAAAAGAGAAAGAAACAGTGCATCATGGGAACCCCCCAGCAGTCTACGTCTATAGCAGCATAACTAAGGGATGGTTCAGGGTCACCTGATCCAGCCCTAACTATAAGCTTTAGCAAAAGGAAAGTTTTAAGCCTAATCTTAAAAGTAGAGAGGGTGTCTGTCTCCCTGATCTGAATTGGGAGCTGGTTCCACAGGAGAGGAGCCTGAAAGCTGAAGGCTCTGCCTCCCATTCTACTCTTACAAACCCTAGGAACTACAAGTAAGCCTGCAGTCTGAGAGCGAAGCGCTCTATTGGGGTGATATGGTACTACGAGGTCCCTAAGATAAGATGGGACCTGATTATTCAAAACCTTATAAGTAAGAAGAAGAATTTTAAATTCTATTCTAGAATTAACAGGAAGCCAATGAAGAGAGGCCAATATGGGTGAGATATGCTCTCTCCTTCTAGTCCCCGTCAGTACTCTAACTGCAGCATTTTGAATTAACTGAAGGCTTTTTAGGGAACTTTTAGGACAACCTGATAATAATGAATTACAATAGTCCAGCCTAGAGGAAATAAATGCATGAATTAGTTTTTCAGCATCACTCTGAGACAAGACCTTTCTGATTTTAGAGATATTGCGTAAATGCAAAAAAGCAGTCCTACATATTTGTTTAATATGCGCTTTGAATGACATATCCTGATCAAAAATGACTCCAAGATTTCTCACAGTATTACTAGAGGTCAGGGTAATGCCATCCAGAGTAAGGATCTGGTTAGACACCATGTTTCTAAGATTTGTGGGGCCAAGTACAATAACTTCAGTTTTATCTGAGTTTAAAAGCAGGAAATTAGAGGTCATCCATGTCTTTATGTCTGTAAGACAATCCTGCAGTTTAGCTAATTGGTGTGTGTCCTCTGGCTTCATGGATAGATAAAGCTGGGTATCATCTGCGTAACAATGAAAATTTAAGCAATACCGTCTAATAATACTGCCTAAGGGAAGCATATATAAAGTGAATAAAATTGGTCCTAGCACAGAACCTTGTGGAACTCCATAATTAACTTTAGTCTGTGAAGAAGATTCCCCATTTACATGAACAAATTGTAATCTATTAGACAAATATGATTCAAACCACCGCAGCGCAGTGCCTTTAATACCTATGGCATGCTCTAATCTCTGTAATAAAATTTTATGGTCAACAGTATCAAAAGCAGCACTAAGGTCTAACAGAACAAGCACAGAGATGAGTCCACTGTCTGAGGCCATAAGAAGATCATTCGTAACCTTCACTAATGCTGTTTCTGTACTATGATGAATTCTAAAACCTGACTGAAACTCTTCAAATAGACCATTCCTCTGCAGATGATCAGTTAGCTGTTTTACAACTACCCTTTCAAGAATTTTTGAGAGAAAAGGAAGGTTGGAGATTGGCCTATAATTAGCTAAGATAGCTGGGTCAAGTGATGGCTTTTTAAGTAATGGTTTAATTACTGCCACCTTAAAAGCCTGTGGTACATAGCCAACTAACAAAGATAGATTGATCATATTTAAGATCGAAGCATTAAATAATGGTAGGGCTTCCTTGAGCAGCCTGGTAGGAATGGGGTCTAATAAACATGTTGATGGTTTGGATGAAGTAACTAATGAAAATAACTCAGACAGAACAATCGGAGAGAAAGAGTCTAACCAAATACCAGCATCACTGAAAGCAGCCAAAGATAACTGGTGGTTGGCTCTCACTGCGGTATTGTATCACTTCCTGTTCCGGAGCACAGCGGTGTTTTTCTGTATCTGTTAGCTGTTTAATCTGCGCAGTTAGATTGATCTAGTTATCTAGATTACAATTTGTTTCCCAGTGTAATCTTTACGTGCCTTAACTAAAGCACTCATTCTGCTGAATCACCTCTAAATTATTTACACATTATTCACTTTGCGTGTTTTTAGGAATCCGCTAGCTTAGCGTAGCTACTAGCTCTTAGCCGATTTAGCATGGCGGCTTCTCCTGTCTCTCCCACACTTTTCTGCTCTGGGTGTGAAATATTTAGTTATTCCTCGGCCTCCTTTAGCAGTAATGGTACTTGTAATAAGTGTAGCTTATTCGTAGCTTTGGAGGCCAGGCTGGGCGAATTGGAGACTCGGCTCCGCACCGTGGAAAATTCTACAGCTAGCCAGGCCCCTGTAGTCGGTGCGGACCAAGGTAGCTTAGCCGCCGTTAGTTCCCCCCTGGCAGATCCCGAGCAGCCGGGAAAGCAGGCTGACTGGGTGACTGTGAGGAGGAAGCGTAGCCCTAAACAGAAGCCCCGTGTACACCGCCAACCCGTTCACATTTCTAACCGTTTTTCCCCACTCGACGACACACCCGCCGAGGATCAAACTCTGGTTATTGGCGACTCTGTTTTGAGAAATGTGAAGTTAGCGACACCAGCAACCATAGTCAATTGTCTTCCGGGGGCCAGAGCAGGCGACATTGAAGGAAATTTGAAACTGCTGGTTAAGGCTAAGCGTAAATTTGGTAAGATTGTAATTCACGTCGGCAGTAATGACACCCGGTTACGCCAATCGGAGGTCACTAAAATTAACATTAAATCGGTGTGTAACTTTGCAAAAACAATGTCGGACTCTGTAGTTTTCTCTGGGCCCCTCCCCAATCAGACCGGGAGTGACATGTTTAGCCGCATGTTCTCCTTGAATTGCTGGCTGTCTGAGTGGTGTCCAAAAAATGAGGTGGGCTTCATAGATAATTGGCAAAGCTTCTGGGGAAAACCTGGTCTTGTTAGGAGAGACGGCATCCATCCCACTTTGGATGGAGCAGCTCTCATTTCTAGAAATCTGGCTAATTTTCTTAAATCCTCCAAACCGTGACTATCCAGGGTTGGGACCAGGAAGCAGAGTTGTAGTCTTACACACCTCTCTGCAGCTTCTCTCCCCCTGCCATCCCCTCATTACCCCATCCCCGTAGAGACGGTGCCTGCTCCCAGACTACCAATAACCAGCAAAAATCTATTTAAGCATAAAAATTCAAAAAGAAAAAATAATATAGCACCTTCAACTGCACCACAGACTAAAACAGTTAAATGTGGTCTATTAAACATTAGGTCTCTCTCTTCTAAGTCCCTGTTGGTAAATGATATAATAATTGATCAACATATTGATTTATTCTGCCTAACAGAAACCTGGTTACAGCAGGATGAATATGTTAGTTTAAATGAGTCAACACCCCCGAGTCACACTAACTGTCAGAATGCTCGTAGCACGGGCCGAGGCGGAGGATTAGCAGCAATCTTCCATTCCAGCTTATTAATTAATCAAAAACCCAGACAGAGCTTTAATTCATTTGAAAGCTTGTCTCTTAGTCTTGTCCATCCAAATTGGAAGTCCCAAAAAACAGTTTTATTTGTTATTATCTATCGTCCACCTGGTCGTTACTGTGAGTTTCTCTGTGAATTTTCAGACCTTTTGTCTGACTTAGTGCTTAGCTCAGATAAGATAATTATAGTGGGCGATTTTAACATCCACACAGATGCTGAGAATGACAGCCTCAACACTGCATTTAATCTATTATTAGACTCTATTGGCTTTGCTCAAAAAGTAAATGAGTCCACCCACCACTTTAATCATATCTTAGATCTTGTTCTGACTTATGGTATGGAAATAGAAGACTTAACAGTATTCCCTGAAAACTCCCTTCTGTCTGATCATTTTTTAATAACATTTACATTTACTCTGATGGACTACCCAGCAGTAGGGAATAAGTTTCATTACACTAGAAGTCTTTCAGAAAGCGCTGTAACTAGGTTTAAGGATATGATTCCTTCTTTATGTTCTCTAATGCCATATAACAACACAGTGCAGAGTAGCTACCTAAACTCTGTAAGGGAGATAGAGTATCTCGTCAATAGTTTTACATCCTCATTGAAGACAACTTTGGATGCTGTAGCTCCTCTGAAAAAGAGAGCTTTAAATCAGAAGTGTCTGACTCCATGGTATAACTCTCAAACTCGTAGCTTAAAGCAGATAACCCGTAAGTTGGAGAGGAAATGGCGTCTCACTAATTTAGAAGATCTTCACTTAGCCTGGAAAAAGAGTCTGTTGCTCTATAAAAAAGCCCTCCGTAAAGCTAGGACATCTTTCTACTCATCACTAATTGAAGAAAATAAGAACAACCCCAGGTTTCTTTTCAGCACTGTAGCCAGTCTGACAAAGAGTCAGAGCTCTATTGAGCTGAGTATTCCATTATCTTTAACTAGTAATGAGTTCATGACTTTCTTTGCTAACAAAATTTTAACTATTAGAGAAAAAATTACTCATAACCATCCCAAAGACGTATCGTTATCTTTGGCTGCTTTCAGTGATGCCGGTATTTGGTTAGACTCTTTCTCTCCGATTGTTCTGTCTGAGTTATTTTCATTAGTTACTTCATCCAAACCATCAACATGTTTATTAGACCCCATTCCTACCAGGCTGCTCAAGGAAGCCCTACCATTATTTAATGCTTCGATCTTAAATATGATCAATCTATCTTTGTTAGTTGGCTATGTACCACAGGCTTTTAAGGTGGCAGTAATTAAACCATTACTTAAAAAGCCATCACTTGACCCAGCTATCTTAGCTAATTATAGGCCAATCTCCAACCTTCCTTTTCTCTCAAAAATTCTTGAAAGGGTAGTTGTAAAACAGCTAACTGATCATCTGCAGAGGAATGGTCTATTTGAAGAGTTTCAGTCAGGTTTTAGAATTCATCATAGTACAGAAACAGCATTAGTGAAGGTTACAAATGATCTTCTTATGGCCTCGGACAGTGGACTCATCTCTGTGCTTGTTCTGTTAGACCTCAGTGCTGCTTTTGATACTGTTGACCATAAAATTTTATTACAGAGATTAGAGCATGCCATAGGTATTAAAGGCACTGCGCTGCGGTGGTTTGAATCATATTTGTCTAATAGATTACAATTTGTTCATGTAAATGGGGAATCTTCTTCACAGACTAAAGTTAATTATGGAGTTCCACAAGGTTCTGTGCTAGGACCAATTTTATTCACTTTATACATGTTTCCCTTAGGCAGTATTATTAGACAGTATTGCTTAAATTTTCATTGTTACGCAGATGATACCCAGCTTTATCTATCCATGAAGCCAGAGGACACACACCAATTAGCTAAACTGCAGGATTGTCTTACAGACATAAAGACATGGATGACCTCTAATTTCCTGCTTTTAAACTCAGATAAAACTGAAGTTATTGTACTTGGCCCCACAAATCTTAGAAACATGGTGTCTAACCAGATCCTTACTCTGGATGGCATTACCCTGACCTCTAGTAATACTGTGAGAAATCTTGGAGTCATTTTTGATCAGGATATGTCATTCAAAGCGCATATTAAACAAATATGTAGGACTGCTTTTTTGCATTTACGCAATATCTCTAAAATCAGAAAGGTCTTGTCTCAGAGTGATGCTGAAAAACTAATTCATGCATTTATTTCCTCTAGGCTGGACTATTGTAATTCATTATTATCAGGTTGTCCTAAAAGTTCCCTAAAAAGCCTTCAGTTAATTCAAAATGCTGCAGCTAGAGTACTGACGGGGACTAGAAGGAGAGAGCATATCTCACCCATATTGGCCTCTCTTCATTGGCTTCCTGTTAATTCTAGAATAGAATTTAAAATTCTTCTTCTTACTTATAAGGTTTTGAATAATCAGGTCCCATCTTATCTTAGGGACCTCGTAGTACCATATCACCCCAATAGAGCGCTTCGCTCTCAGACTGCAGGCTTACTTGTAGTTCCTAGGGTTTGTAAGAGTAGAATGGGAGGCAGAGCCTTCAGCTTTCAGGCTCCTCTCCTGTGGAACCAGCTCCCAATTCAGATCAGGGAGACAGACACCCTCTCTACTTTTAAGATTAGGCTTAAAACTTTCCTTTTTGCTAAAGCTTATAGTTAGGGCTGGATCAGGTGACCCTGAACCATCCCTTAGTTATGCTGCTATAGACGTAGACTGCTGGGGGGTTCCCATGATGCACTGTTTCTTTCTCTTTTTGCTCTGTATGCACCACTCTGCATTTAATCATTAGTGATCGATCTCTGCTCCCCTCCACAGCATATCTTTTTCCTGGTTCTCTCCCTCAGCCCCAACCAGTCCCAGCAGAAGACTGCCCCTCCCTGAGCCTGGTTCTGCTGGAGGTTTCTTCCTGTTAAAAGGGAGTTTTTCCTTCCCACTGTAGCCAAGTGCTTGCTCACAGGGGGTCGTTTTGACCGTTGGGGTTTTACATCATTATTGTATGGCCTTGCCTTACAATATAAGGTGCCTTGGGGCAACTGTTTGTTGTGATTTGGCGCTATATAAAAAAAAATTGATTGATTGATTGATTGATAACGATACGTCTTTGGGATGGTTATGAGTAATTTTTTCTCTAATAGTTAAAATTTTGTTAGCAAAGAAAGTCATGAAGTCATTACTAGTTAAAGTTAATGGAATACTCAGCTCAATAGAGCTCTGACTCTTTGTCAGCCTGGCTACAGTGCTGAAAAGAAACCTGGGGTTGTTCTTATTTTCTTCAATTCGTGATGAGTAGAAAGATGTCCTAGCTTTACGGAGGGCTTTTTTATAGAGCAACAGACTCTTTTTCCAGGCTAAGTGAAGATGTTCTAAATTAGTGAGACGCCATTTCCTCTCCAACTTACGGGTTATCTGCTTTAAGCTACGACTTTGAGAGTTATACCACGGAGTCAGACACTTCTGATTTAAAGCTCTCTTTTTCAGAGGAGCTACAGCATCCAAGGTTGTCTTCAATGAGGATGTAAAACTATTGACGAGATACTCTATCTCCCTTACAGAGTTTAGGTAGCTACTCTGCACTGTGTTGGTATATGGCATTAGAGAACATAAAGAAGGAATCATATCCTTAAACCTAGTTACAGCGCTTTCTGAAAGACTTCTAGTGTAATGAAACTTATTCCCCACTGCTGGGTAGTCCATCAGAGTAAATGTAAATGTTATTAAGAAATGATCAGACAGAAGGGAGTTTTCAGGGAATACTGTTAAGTCTTCTATTTCCATACCATAAGTCAGAACAAGATCTAAGATATGATTAAAGTGGTGGGTGGACTCATTTACTTTTTGAGCAAAGCCAATAGAGTCTAATAATAGATTAAATGCAGTGTTGAGGCTGTCATTCTCAGCATCTGTGTGGATGTTAAAATCGCCCACTATAATTATCTTATCTGAGCTAAGCACTAAGTCAGACAAAAGGTTTGAAAATTCACAGAGAAACTCACAGTAACGACCAGGTGGACGATAGATAATAACAAATAAAACTGGTTTTTGGGACTTCCAATTTGGATGGACAAGACTAAGAGTCAAGCTTTCAAATGAATTAAAGCTCTGTCTGGGTTTTTGATTAATTAATAAGCTGGAATGGAAGATTGCTGCTAATCCTCCGCCCCGGCCCGTGCTATGAGCATTCTGACAGTTAGTGTGACTCGGGGGTGTTGACTCATTTAAACTAACATATTCATCCTGCTGTAACCAGGTTTCTGTAAGGCAGAATAAATCAATATGTTGATCAATTATTATATCATTTACCAACAGGGACTTAGAAGAGAGAGACCTAATGTTTAATAGACCACATTTAACTGTTTTAGTCTGTGGTGCAGTTGAAGGTGCTATATTATTTTTTCTTTTTGAATTTTTATGCTTAAATAGATTTTTGCTGGTTGTTGGTAGTCTGGGAGCAGACACCGTCTCTACGGGGATGGTGTAATGAGGGGATGGCAGGGGGAGAGAAGCTGCAGAGAGGTGTGTAAGACTACAACTCTGCTTCCTGGTCCCAACCCTGGATAGTCACGGTTTGGAGGATTTAAGAAAATTGGCCAGATTTCTAGAAATGAGAGCTGCTCCATCCAAAGTGGGATGGATGCCGTCTCTCCTAACAAGACCAGGTTTTCCCCAGAAGCTTTGCCAATTATCAATGAAGCCCACCTCATTTTTTGGACACCACTCAGACAGCCAGCAATTCAAGGAGAACATGCAGCTAAACATGTCACTCCCGGTCTGATTGGGGAGGGACCCAGAGAAAACTACAGATCTAAAACAAAGTGAGATCTTGTATGGAATCCCAGACCGAGGGAGATTGACAGTCATCTTGTGTTTCTTCCACTTTCTAATAAATAATCATAACAGTTGTTGTCTTCTACCAAGCTGCTTTCCTGTTGTCCTGTAGTCCATCCCAGCCTTGTGCAGGTCTACAGTTTTGTCCCTGGTGTCCTTAGACAGCTCTTTGGTCTTGGCTATGGTGGACAGGTTGGAGTGTGATTGATTGAGTGTGTGAACAGGTGTCTTTTATACAGGTAACAAGTTCAAACAGGTGCAATTAATACAGGTAAAGAGTGCAGAATAAGAGGGCTTCTTAAAGAAAAATAATAAGAAATATTTCATTTTTTACTTCAGGGTGCTATAATTTCACTAGTGTGTTGCCTGTGGGGATCCACAGACTGTAGAGAAGGTCATGTTTATAAAATAGGTAGCTGACATATTTCAAGGATGGTAATAAATTATGTAAAGTTTCTATAATGAGTTGGAATGATGTGCGAATCCAGCAATTTTTAGAAGAACTCAACCCTTTTATTTCCCATGAATTACATGATTTTTTATGTCATTGATGCCAAATGGTCCCTCCTCTGAGATGGTGTGTTCCTGTGGGAAAAAAGCACAAAAACGCAGACTGGTATGAGGCCCACTGGGAGGAAATGGAACCTGTGACTGAGGCCAAGAGGAGAGTCCTTCTGTCCTACAAGGCAGTGCCCATTCCCAGCACATTAGAAGCCCTCAAACCTGCCCAGCATTTTTTTCTACATATTGCCGTATATAAGATGTATCTACCAAACAATTTAAATGATTTAATATCCATAGCTTCATATAAAATAATTTTTTATTCAGATCAGTTTTTTATTAAAATTCTTTTTTTATTTATAAATCAGAAACTAGAAACTATCCAGGAATGACAGCACTCACACTCACACACCACCTCAGTGTGTGGGTGTGCTCGTGTGAATGGGTGAATGTGAGGCATAATTGTAAAGCGCTTTGAGTGTCTGATGCAGATGGAAAAGTGATATATAATCCATTTCATTTAGTTTCTGAGTCAGAAAGTGCACAACATGTGAGACACCTT
>NC_047122.1:1267623-1352623 GCF_902500255.1 Thalassophryne amazonica
ATGTTTTTTGCTCAAGAACTTGAGTCTTGTATTTGATACTGTTCCTTTCCAAAGTAGAAATGGGGCCTAATATAGCTGTAAATGGTTAACTTTATCTGTAAAACTGCTGATTTTGAGAAGGACATGAAATGATTATTGTGGAATTGTAGTAATTTTGTGACTGTTCACTTGAATGACTGTACTGGACAAGGCAGGGAATCTATTGGCACAGCAGCCCCACCAAGACTGTTTTTCACCAGCCGCCACTGAGTGATACATTTAAATCTGAACACTGTTAAAATAATTGCTCTTGTATGTAAAGTGTTTTTATGGCACCTGGTAGTGAAGCAGCACTCGGGACTTTGTTTGGTGCGTTGAGCTTCTAAAGCGGCGCAAAGGGAACACGGGCGCTGCGGAGCATCCCTCGTCAGTTTCCTCATATTTATGTCGTGGACTGCATGTGTGCGTACTCGTATAGTGATATAAACACTCGGAGAAACAGCGGTGCTCTAATAAAAGCCTAATCCAGAGCGTCTGCAGACACACGAATGTTAAAAGCGATGCAGCTGTCAGCTTGCTATCAAATGGGACTCACATGTTCATCTCCCCTCCTCCTCCTCCTCGTCTCACCCGTCCTTTGTCTTCTGATTTCAGCTTGCTGTCTGCTTCACTGTCAGTGTTTCCCTGTTGTTATTTTCGACTCTGTCTCTGAGTATTTAGGTCACATGTGGTTTGGATCCTTGGCAAAGTATGAATAATGCAGCCTCCTTTTATTGCACCACGTGCGAACCCTCTGGACCGAAAATCAATGTGCAGCTCAAGTGGCCAGTAAATGAATGGAGGTGAGTCGGCAGCTGCTTCGCGGGGCGCGGCGTCTCATCGCCCGTACGTTAAAGGTCTGATGTGCGTTTGATTTGCTGTGCGCACAAGGTGTCTGGTCTTCATTCACCGAGGGAGGAATGTGATGAAAACAAGGCAACAAAGAAGCGAAGGAGAGATTATTGGTTGTCATCGGTGCATCGAGGAACGTCTGTAAATGAGGCCGCTGTCGGTCTGTATGACTGATTGGCAGAGGCCTGTCAGTTTTTCTTACCCCTGCAGTTTCCACCTCCCTCCTCCAGTTCAACTATAGTTCACATCTCCAGGAACCTCCTCTGCTCCTCCCCCACCTCCAAAAAAAAAAGTGCTCGGCGTGCATGCAGCCGCACATTGCAGACATAAAACAACTGTGTTTACTACACCAACTGCAATTTGTCTGCTGCAACACCAGGCACCGCCGCAATATCAACCACCGCGGGGCTTAAGGGATTTTTTTTTCCTTTTTTTTTTAAATTGTTGAGACCCCCTAACATCTGGCACACATCTGGAGCTGTTTAATGAGTGAGTCTGTCTGAGTCTTTACTCGGAGCCCCCCATCATTCTGCTTCATTCCGCCGTTGTCAAGAGATTTCGGCTCATCTCCTGGCTGCTGAAGCCAAATGATGTCGATGTGTGAATGATAACGCTTTACGAAAAGTGGGGAAGGCAAATTTTAACAGAAGTAAAACTAATTGCGACAGCTTTGCGTTGGAAATGCATCTCGCGGTGCTTCCTTCCTGAAGCACTCAGCGTGCCGTGATGTGAGCCGTCCTGATGAGAGTGCTGAGTGCAGGTTATTGATATGGCGTGCACTTGTGGGCAGGCTGACAGCTTTTCTCTGTTTATGTCTCCGAGCTGCCACAATCTGCCGGATGGCACAGCAGAGATTGTTGCTGGGCTGGAATCCAAGCTCATTTTACATTTCTCCTTTGGAAAACGAATCCACTTCTCGGGCAACACAAAGATGCGACATATGTCTTAAAGTGACACTGCTGCTGTGTTTGTGTCACTTTAAAGGGTCAGTCCAATCACCTGGACTGGACTGAAAACTGAAGCTTCAACTTCTCCTCGTGGCTGACAGCTTCATGTTCCTGCGAAGCACTGTTAAAATTAATTTGTGGTTGATACGTCAGATGTTGAGGGGTTCAGTATTCCACCACCACAACAAAAGAGACTTTATTTCAAAGTCACAACATTTGTGCACATGGAACTTGAACATAACTTTGTGCACGCTGTGTAAATATGTTTCAGGTGTGGCAACCGTGCGTGTGTGTCTGTGTATGGGTGCATGTGTGTGTCCCCATAAGGCAATGGGTACCATTGCCTTATGGGGACTGCAGGGTCTCTAATTTTCAGATAAGAATGTTTTTGAGTCCCACAACACACACATGTGTGTATGTGTGTATGGCTTTGATCACAGAGAAACCGGGGAGAGTTGACATTTGCCGTTTTGTATTCTTATGTATTTTGGGTCAAGGATGAATGTTGTGAAAACAGAAAGATGATCAGACAAATATTTTTAGATAAACTACAGATACAATCTAACAACATGTTAACTCACATGCCAATCCAGCAGGGGGTGGTAAATCATCTATATCTTAAAAGCATTAGTACGCGAATGTGTGAGTGCATGAGCGTGTGCATGTGTGTGTGATTTTATTTAGTACATTCAAGATAAATACATAATATAATTGTGAATACATTAAAATACATGGATGACAACCAGAAAGTGAAAACACTTATTTCCATTATGGACCATTTCAAAATCAAATAACAAAATAAAAGTAAAAATATAATAATAATAATAATAATAATAATAATAATAATAATAATAATAATAATAATAATAATAATAATAATAATAATACACAGACTGATCCTTCCCAAATGCAGGACCAACAGTCTGAAAAACTCCTTTGTCCCTCAGACTGTACAACTCACTGAGGGGAGGAGGAGTAACAGGAAAACAGAGGACGGGAAGGAGAAGAACAGTAGTAGCCAGAAAAGCATAAGGCAACAGTTTACTGGCTATGTTTATGTTCTGCTTGTCTGTGTTCTGCTTGTAGCGCTAAATCATTATCATCATGTTGCCAAATACAGCTGATGGTTTACGATCCAAAAGCTGTTCAAGAATCACCAGTGACATACGAGGTCTATTAGAAAAGTATCCGACCTTATTATTTTTTTCAAAAACCATATGGATTTGAATCACGTGTGATTACATCAGACATGCTTGAACCCTCGTGGGCATGCGAGAGTTTTTTCACGCCTGTCGGTTACGTCATTCGCCTGTGGGCAGTCTTTGAGTGAGGAGTCGTCCACCCGCTCGTCGATTTTTTTCATTGTTTAGGAATGGCTCAGAGACTGTTGCTTTGTTTGATAAAAAATTTTTCAAAACTGTTGACGCAGTAAGTCATCAGAGAACAGAGAACTTTCAGAAGAAGTCGGCATGAGGAGTTTATTCGGGCATTCCATTGTTAACGGTCATTTTGTAATGAAAGAACGTGCGGGCAGAGTCGCATGTCGGGCTGGACCCGACCGCGGGGGGTCGCGGCAGGAAAAACACCTCCATTGGAAATCTTAACAGGCAAGTTGGAACATGCCCAAGCTGTTAAACAATTTCTCAGTTACTCACTTGTTGAAAGCCATTAAAAGCCGCCTGAATTCTACAAATGGTTTTCAACACGGAGGTGTTTTTCCTGTCGCGACGCACTCAGATTTGCCGAGTCGTCACGGAAACGACTCGGCGAATTTGCGCGTACGTCTTTCATTAAAAAAATGTCCTTAAACAGTGGATTGTCCGCATAAATTCCTCATGCCGGCCTCTTCTGAATCTTCTCTGTTCTCTCACGATGTCCTGGGTGAATTAAGCCTTAAATTGGGATGTTTTCAGCTCGAAACAGGCCGACGACAGCGCCTGGAAGCGCTAGAGGACGACCCGCTCCGTGGGAAGTCCTTACACCGACAGAAACACCCCATAATCTCTCATCAGCTGTTAAACTTTTCACAGAAAACCAGCTTAATTTCTTGAATAGTGTCCACTCGGATATTCCTCACAGGTCCAGAAAAAATTTTGATAAAGCAACGCGCGCCGTCTTGAGCAGCGTGTGAAACAAAGGAATTCAGCCGAGAGGGCGGGACCACATCTCACTCAAGGCCTGCCCACAGGGAAATGACGTCACCGACACGCGTGAAAAAACTCACGCATGCGCACGAGGGTTCAAGCATGATTGGTGTAATCGCATGTCATTCAAATCCATATAGTTAAAAAAAAAATAAAAGGGTCGGTTTATTATCTAAGAGACCTCGTATTTGGCACAATTCATCTGGTATTCATATTTATATGTGCAAATTGTTGGTTTTTTACTTTCACTTTTGATACTCTGTGTGCTTCTTACCCTGTGTGCTGCCGGAACCTCAATTTTCTTGAGGGTACCTTCCCAAGGGATTAATCAAGTTCTTTCTAATCTAATTTAATATAATAATAATAGTAATAAAAATAATAATAATAATACTGTGCATATGAAACAAGAACCTAAACAATTTCTAAACACAGTAAGACAGTAAAGTAACATTTAAAAAATGTAATGTAATTAACAGGAAATAAAAGTGCTGAGTTCTTCTTCTAAAAACTGTTGATGTCTAAGTTTTAATCTGAATCTGAATCAAACATTCTGGACTCACACATCATTCCAACTCAGTATAGAAATGTTGCATAATTTATTCTCACCCTTGAAAACTGTCAGCTACCTATTTTATAAACACGACCCATTCTAGAGCCCATGGATCCACACAGGCAACACGCTAGGCTTAAATTCAAAGACAAAACCTTTCTCACAAACTTGTCTATGTTCTGCTGGCGGGGTTAAAAATGTGTTGCCAAATACAGCTGATGGTTTCCAGCACAAAAGGTGTTCAAAAATCACCATTAACAATTTTGTGCATTTTATGCAAATTAATTTCTGGTGACAGATTCCCCCAAACAGTGCTTGCTGGTAACAGTGTGTGTGCTAATTCACTAATTGTGCTAATTCAAACCACCGCACTGCGCTGCGGTGGTTTGAATCATATTTGTCTAATAGATTACAATTTGTTCATGTAAATGGGGAATCTTCTTCACAGACTAAAGTTAATTATGGAGTTCCACAAGGTTCTGTGCTAGGACCAATTTTATTCACTTTATACATGCTTCCCTTATAGGCAGTATTATTAGACGGTATTGCTTAAATTTTCATTGTTATGCAGATGATACCCAGCTTTATCTATCCATGAAGCCAGAGGACACACACCAATTAGCTAAACTACAGGATTGTCTTACAGACATAAAGACATGGATGACCTCTAATTTCCTGCTTTTAAACTCAGATAAAACTGAAGTTATTGTACTTGGCCCCACAAATCTTAGAAACATGGTGTCTAACCAGATCCTTACTCTGGATGGCATTACCCTGACCTCTAGTAATACTGTGAGAAATCTTGGAGTCATTTTTGATCAGGATATGTCATTCAAAGCGCATATTAAACAAATATGTAGGACTGCTTTTTTGCATTTACGCAATATCTCTAAAATCAGAAAGGTCTTGTCTCAGAGTGATGCTGAAAAACTAATTCATGCATTTATTTCCTCTAGGCTGGACTATTGTAATTCATTATTATCAGGTTGTCCTAAAAGTTCCCTAAAAAGCCTTCAGTTAATTCAAAATGCTGCAGCTAGAGTACTGACAGGGACTAGAAGGAGAGAGCATATCTCACCCATATTGGCCTCTCTTCATTGGCTTCCTGTTAATTCTAGAATATAATTTAAAATTCTTCTTCTTACTTATAAGGTTTTGAATAATCAGGTCCCATCTTATCTTAGGGACCTCGTAGTACCATATCACCCCAATAGAGCGCTTCGCTCTCAGACTGCAGGCTTACTTGTAGTTCCTAGGGTTTGTAAGAGTAGAATGGGAGGCAGAGCCTTCAGCTTTCAGGCTCCTCTCCTGTGGAACCAGCTCCCAATTCAGATCAGGGAGACAGACACCCTCTCTACTTTTAAGATTAGGCTTAAAACTTTCCTTTTTGCTAAAGCTTATAGTTAGGGCTGGATCAGGTGACCCTGAACCATCCCTTAGTTATGCTGCTATAGACGTAGACTGCTGGGGGGTTCCCATGATGCACTGTTTCTTTCTCTTTTTGCTCTGTATGCACCACTCTGCATTTAATCATTAGTGATCGATCTCTGCTCCCCTCCACAGCATGTCTTTTTCCTGGTTCTCTCCCTCAGCCCCAACCAGTCCCAGCAGAAGACTGCCCCTCCCTGAGCCTGGTTCTGCTGGAGGTTTCTTCCTGTTAAAAGGGAGTTTTTCCTTCCCACTGTAGCCAAGTGCTTGCTCACAGGGGGTCGTTTTGACCGTTGGGGTTTTACATAATTATTGTATGGCCTTGCCTTACAATATAAAGCGCTTTGGGCAACTGTTTGTTGTGATTTGGCGCTATATAAAAAAATTGATTGATTGATTGATTGATTAATTACACTGAGCAGACATTAACCTGTTCCTCTGCCGTAGGGCCTGCCCTGGTCGCTGTGCGCTCTGTGTGCTCGTTGCCCATAAATCAAGAAAATGGCTTTTTTGTATGTTCATTAATAAGCACAACAATATCCAAAACCCAGCTATTCTTTGAATGGACTTTGATTGAAAGCTGGCCTTTTTAACAGCACCATTCTTATTCCTGCCCCGTAGCAGCTTGTCGAGCTGTCGGCGCGCTTATTTATCAGTCTTTGAAGATGAGCCAATAAAAAAGCTCTTCTCCGAGTGGCGTTTGCGTCGAGAGGCCGTCACACAAAGCGGGTGCACAGCAGCTCGTTGTTCCATGCTGCCAGCTGAGATGCGGCTCACTTCAAAGATTCATGTCTTTGTTATTGGAGGTGGTGGGTGGTCAGCGAGTGGGGGAGGGGGTCCAGAGGAACAGCGAGGAGCAGATTTCATCTGGGGGGGGATTGGGAGAAAGCGGTGGAAATCCAGGAGTCAAACTCAGGCTAACTCCAATTTTGCAACTTAAAGTTGGTGCATGTGTTGTGCACGATGCAAACACTCTGCAATACGGTTAACGTGTCCTGCTGCTGCAAGGAAGATCTTTTAACAGCATTTCAGATCAAGCCAGCAAACAGCCAAATCCAGTTTCCACACCGTGCATCCTGCATTTGATCCGTGCCCCAAATTGGTGAGCGGTAAATCAGCGGTATTCTTAAGCTCCCTACAAAGAAGCTGTTTTCATGCATGTGCATGAACCTGTAATTACGCAGTGCACAGTCCCAGGCTGCACTCAGAGATAAGTTGGACAGGTGTTTTCTCTCATTCATAGAGAGCCGGCGTTCTTTACTGTGCTGCTGATCTTCCACACTGCGCACTGTGAAGTACACACACACACACACATAATCACAAAAGCACAAATACACACATTACAAAATACTGGGACTGAAAAATAATAACATCAGGGTTCTCAGGATTTAAAGGCAGAAGATATGGAGGTAAAATTCTAATCCTAGAAGAAAAAGTAACATTATTAGAAGGACAAATTATTTTCTGGGAAAACCTGTTGTTGTATTTCGCTTCTAACATTTGTCTTTATCATTTGCATTTAACCCATCATACATCATACTTGCAATTACGCTCACTGTATGTTCTGGAGTAGAGGTCACATGCATGTATATGCATATGTGTGTGTGTGTGTGTGAACAAAATAAACTTCAAAAAAAAGAAAAGAAAAACAACTCAATAATAAAAGTCCACAACAGCACATTATAGCACTGATAATAAAGAAAAAAATTGTGTGATTTATACGTCAGAAAACACCGTCATCTCTCCCATGGATAGTGATGGTCCCACACACGGGAGCCAACTGCAGGTCAAGACACAGGAGCGTTTTCCTTAACTGTCTGGGGTCCGAGGGAATTTTTTGGACAGTTCACTCTCCTTGCATAAATGTTTTATTATTGCTGTTAACAGCTCTCCCTGCATCCCACAATCAAGTTTTATGTCTCTTTTTTTCAGTACACCTTGTACTTTCAGAATATACAACCCCTGGCAAAAATTATGGAATCACCGGCCTCAGAGGATGTTCATTCAGTTGTTTAATTTTGTAGAAAAAAAGCAGATCACAGACATGACACAAAACTAAAGTCATTTCAAATGGCAACTTTCTGGCTTTAAGAAACACTATAAGAAATCAAGAAAAAAAGATTGTGGCAGTCAGTAACGGTTACTTTTTTAGACCAAGCAGAGGAAAAAATATGGAATCACTCAATTCTGAGGAAAAAATTATGGAATCACCCTGTAAATTTTCATCCCCAAAACTAACACCTGCATCAAATCAGATCTGCTCGTTAGTCTGCATCTAAAAAGGAGTGATCACACCTTGGAGAGCTGTTGCACCAAGTGGACTGACATGAATCATGGCTCCAACACGAGAGATGTCAATTGAAACAAAGGAGAGGATTATCAAACTCTTAAAAGAGAGTAAATCATCATGCAATGTTGCAAAAGATGTTGGTTGTTCACAGTCAGCTGTGTCTAAACTCTGGACCAAATACAAACAACATGGGAAGGTTGTTAAAGGCAAACATACTGGTAAACCAAGGAAGACATCAAAGCGTCAAGACAGAAAACTTAAATGAGGAACGAATGGGAGGAAACTGGATTCAACATCTGTGACCGAACTGTAAGAAACCACCTAAAGGAAATGGGATTTACATACAGAAAAGCTAAATGAAAGCCATCATTAACACCTAAACAGAAAAAAACAAGGTTACAATGGGCTAAGGAAAAGCAATCGTGGACTGTGGATGACTGGATGAAAGTCATATTCAGTGATGAATCTCAAATCTGCATTGGGCAAGGTGATGATGCTGGAACTTTTGTTTGGTGCTGTTCCAATGAGATTTATAAAGATGACTGCCTGAAGAGAACATGTAAATTTCCACAGTCATTGATGATATGGGGCTGCATGTCAGGTAAAGGCACTGGGGAGATGGCTGTCATTGCATCATCAATAAATGCACAAGTTTACGTTGATATTTTGGACACTTTTCTTATCCCATCAATTGAAAGGATGTTTGGGGATGATAAAATCATTTTTCAAGATGATAATGCATCTTGCCATTGAGCAAAAACTGTGAAAACATTCCTTGCAAAAAGACACATAGGGTCAATGTCATGGCCTGCAAATAGTCCGGATCTCAATCCAATTGAAAATCTTTGGTGGAAGTTGAAGAAAATGGTCCATGACAAGGCTCCAACCTGCAAAGCTGATCTGGCAACAGCAATCAGAGAAAGTTGGAGCCAGATTGATGAATAGTACTGTTTGTCACTCATTAAGTCCATGCCTCAGAGACTGCAAGCTGTTATAAAAGCCAGAGGTGGTGCAACAAAATACTAGTGATGTGTTGGAGTGTTCTTTTGTTTTTCATGATTCCATAATTTATTGTGAGTCCATATTTTTTTCCCTCTGCTTGGTCTAAAAAAGTAACCGTTACTGACTGCCACAATTTTTTTTTTCCTGATTTCTTATAGTGTTTCTTAAAACCAGAAAGTTGCCATTTGAAATGACTTTAGTTTTGTGTCATGTCTGTGATCTGCTTTTTTTCTACAAAATTAAACAACTGAATGAACATCCTCCGAGGCCGGTGATTCCATAATTTTTGCCCGGAGTTGTATATGCTACAGTTGTGTTTTCTAAGTGTAATAAAGGTTTACAATCAGAAATAAGAAAGGAAAAAGTAAAGCAGAAAATAATAAACAACTATTTTGACACTTTATAAAGGTAATTTGTGGTCTTGTATGAAAGACTGTACAACAAAAAGGTTCAAACAATAAATGCACATTTTGAACAATATATACAAAATGGTCAATGCATTTTGTCTTCATCTCAAAGCAATTTCTGTTTGCTATTACACAAAGGTCACATCACAAACTTATACTTCTATGAATTTGACTGTGTGTTTGTTCTCTCCTGCTCTGAAAGCAGCTTTCACACTTCGAGGCCCATTTACACACTGAGGAGCGGCCCCTCCCCCCTCGCTCCATTGATATGGTAAACAGTGCTTTACGCTGGACGAGAGAGCTTGCCACAGGCTTATCCAATAACATTTACAGGCAAACTAGTGGAGTAATCCTGATACTCACACACTCTTTGTTTGAGCATGTGAGATTGTATAAGCGGCTCTCCGTCTGTTCTGTCTGCTCACTTTCACTGATCGCTGTGCGTAATGGCGCAGGGCACATTGGAGCCAGCAGCCAGAGGGCTATTCAAATGGGCCAACTAGTAACACGTCATGTCTAAAAACAATCTTTGGTTTATCATGTGACATAAATCTGCCCTACAATTGGATTTTGGAAAATCATGTGACAGTGAACCAATTCCGATTTGACACTCACATTGTGCACATCATCACACAGCTTCTATGAGGAGTACAAAGATGGTGGACAGTGGCTTGAAAGTCTGCGGAGTTAACTTTTCAGCAAAAAAAAAAGTAAGTTTCTATCTCATATCGTTAAAAAGTTATTTATAATTTTGTAAAAGTTGGTCTCAGCCGTCGTATACGACGGTGTCGGCCCCAGAGGTTTAATGTGCATGTTAAACGGTGGGGTGAAGTCCTCACACAAAGGAACAAATGGCATTGAACACACGACCTTTATGCAGAGGTAACATTCCAGCAGCTGTGTAGTTATGCTGCCAAATGCCCTGAAAAGTCCATGGTTCAGTGCTGTGGTGCCTCCCTGCTGTGCCTCAGTTAAAATACACTTTGAAAGTGGAAAACGTGTGTGGGAGCACGGCGCTGCCTTTTTGTGACAGCAGAATGCATAAATGTACGAGGTCTGTGAGAAAAGTATCCGACCTTATTATTTTTTTAAAAAACCATATGGATTTGAATCACGTGTGATTACATCAGCCAAGCTTGAACCCTCGTGGGCATGCAAGAGTTTTTACACACCTGCCGGTGACGTCATTCGCCTGTGAGCACGCCTTGTGGAAGGAGTGGTCCAGCCCCCTTGTCGGAATTCCTTTGTCTGAGAAGTTGCTGAGAGACTGGTGCTGTGCTTGATCAAAATTGTTTCAAAAACTGTGAGGCACATCCAAGTGGACACCATTCGAGAAATTCAGCTGGTTTTCGGTGAAAATTTTAACGGCTGATGAGAGATTTTGGATTGTTTCTATCGCTGTAAGGACTTCCCACGGAGCGGGACGTCGCGCAGCACTCCAAGGCGCCGTCGTCATCCTGTTTCAAGCTGAAAACCTCCAAATTTAAGCCTCTGTTGACCCAGGACGTCGTGAGAGAACAGAGAACTTTCAGAAGAGGTCAGAATCAGCAGTTTATCCGGACATTCCAATGTTAAAGGAGATTTTTTTTAATGAAAGACATGCGAACGGATTGGCGCATCGGCTCGCAGCTGGCACGGCGCGCCCGCCACAGGAAAAACACCTCCGTTGGGAGCCTTAAGGACAAGTTGGAACATGCCCTGCTGTTAAACAATTTCTCAGATACTCAACTGAAAGCCACCAAAAGCTGCCTGGATTTTACAAATGGTTATCAACACGGAGGTGTTTGATAGGTACACAGAGCTCTCCAGGCCTGCTCCCAGGTTCAGTGGCACCGCAATATGAGTCCCAGGGCCGAAGGTACTGGTGAATGTAAGTCTGTGGAGGAAAACAGAGATGGTTGATGACCAAACATTACATGAAAAGGGGAGAAACCAGAAGCAGATGTAGGTAAACTGTTGTGAGCAAGTTCAATCCATGGAAGCTGGGCAGACCAGGAGGTGACATAATGGGAGGCCAGGATCCGTAGCCCTGTTTCTAATTCCTGGTTGCGACATTCAGTCTGTCCATTTGCTTCGGGTGATATGCTGATGTGAGGCTGGACGTGACCCTGAGAAGATGGCAGAACTCCCTCCAGAACTGTAAAAAAAAATTGAAGACCCCGGTCAGAGACTATATCCTGAGGTAAACCATGCCATTTGATGACATGAGTTAAAATAGCTTCAGCAGTCTTCCTGGCTGAGGGGAGTCTAGGCAGTGGTACAAAATGAACCATTTTCAACAATCGGTCAGCAACAGTCATGATGACAGAGTTGCCCTTAGAGGGCGGCAAAGCAGTCACAAAATCCACAGAGATGTGCGTCCATGGGCAAACTAGAACAGGTGGAGGTAATAGACTGCCCACAGGTGAGCGTGTAGACGATTTAGGCATGGCACAAATAGAACAGACATTTACATATTCTTTAACATCTGATAGCATTTGTGGCCACGGAAATCTCTGTGTTAGCACGTACAGGGTTCTTTGGACACGCGGGTGACAAGCAAAATGGCTATCATGCCCGCAACAGATAACTTCCCCCTAAGAGAGTGTGGAACAAATAACTTGCCACTTGGACAGTCCGGGGGAACCAGATTATTACCTAGCACTGACCGTATTTTGGCTTCTATATCCCAGGTAACTGCGGACATCAAGTAAGTCTCAGGGAGAATCGACTCAGGACTAGGACTGGAATCAGAGGTGTCCCCAAGACAAGCCAATATGTCAAGCTTACCATTTTTATCCCCGGACAGTATGATAATACAAAATTGAATCTACTGAAAAATATGGCTTGTCGAGCATTAAGCCATTTTGCCGTGCGGAGTTAAGCTAAATTTTTATGGTCAGTCCAATCTAAGAATGGCAACTGTGCCCCCTCTAACCAGTGCCGCCACTCCTCCAAGGCCACTTTCACCGCCAGCAGTTTGCGGTCTCCGATGCTGTACTTCCATTCAGCAGCAGTGAGTTGTTTGAATGGAAAAACGCAGGGATGTAATTTGTTGTCACTGGGCCTCATCTGAGAGAGTATCACTCCAATACCAATGTCTGATGCATCGACTTCAACCACGGACTGCCGGGCGGCAAAACCAAGAAACCTCTGAAAGTCCTTAAGACAATGAGGGACCACTCAGTCTTGAACTGTGGCAACCTTGGCCAGATGCATCTGTATTTCCCATTCAGAAATCACAAACCCCAAGAAAGATACTGTGGAGTTGTCATTAATGAGTGAGAGTGTGTGTAAGAAATGGTGTAACGCAGATGGTGTAACGCAGCTCATGTTCACATGAAGGATCAGATCTGCTCCTCGGACGTGGAGCTACTCGCGGTGAGCATGAGACCGTACTATCTCCCACGGGAGTTTGGAAGTGTGATTGCGCTCTACGCGTATATTCCTACCTCTGCAGAAGCCACTGCTGCCTGTAAGCGGATCCACAGCACAGTGACGTGACTGCAGACACAACATCCCTGCGCACTCCTCATCACCGGGGACTTTAACCACGCCTCCCTCTCCGCCACCCTCCCCATGTTCACCCAGTACATCACAAGTAAAACCAGGGACAATAGAATACTGGACCTTTTTTATGCTAATGTGGAGGACGCTTACACCTCCACCCCCCTCCCCCACTCGGACGCTCGGATCACAACCTTGTCTACCTGCTCTCCCAATACACACCCAGGGTGAGAAGAGAGCCAGTGCAGAAAAGGTCAGTGAAACTCTGGACTGAAGGGGCCACTGATAGGCTGACGGACTGTTTCAGAACCACAGACTGAGCATGTTTCAAAATTCTCACGGTGAAGACATCAACGGCCTGACCCAGTGTGTCACTGACAACATGAACTTCTGTGTGAAGAACACTGTGCCCACCCAAAGGGTGCGGTGCTTTCCCACCAACCACCCCTGGGTGACCCCGGGCTGAAGGTCCTGATGAACCAGAAGAAGAGGGCTTTCAACTCGAGAGACAGAGAGGAGCAGCGTAGAGTCCAACAGGAACTCCAGTGGAGGATCCAGGCAGCCAAGAAGGAGTATGGAAGGAAGATGGCGGAGCAGCTGGCCCAGAACAATGTCAGGGACGTGTGGAGAGGCCTCAAGACAGCCTCCGGATTTGGGCAGATTGCCAGCAGGACTGCAGATGGAGATTCTCGGTTTGCAGAGGAGCTAAACAGTTACTTTAACTGTTTTGGCTCCTCCACACCTGCCCCCTGCCTGCTCCCGGCTCTCCACGTCTCCAGCAGCCAGCCCTCCAGTCCCTCTGACCCCCACCTTCTTCCCCCTGGTCACCTCCACTGCATCCTGGACTTTGTCCCTCCCCGGACTGTATTCAGCACCAGCCCACCTCAGCTCACACCTCAGCTCCCCCCTCCCTCCCCCCTCACTGTGACTCCGCCTGAGGTGAGAGGCCAGCTCCTGCGGCTGAAGCAGAGGAAAGCAGCAGGACCTGATGGGCTCTCCCCGAGGCTGCTGAGGACCTGTGCATATGAGCTCTGTGAGGTCCTCAGCTGCATCTTTAACAAGAGCCTCAGCCTGGGGGTGGTCCCCACCCTGTGGAAGACCTCTTGTGTGGTCCCGGTTCCCAAAACACCGCACGACCAAGGAACCGGCCCACTACAGACCAGTTGCCCTGATCTCCCACCTCATGAAGACCATGGAGCGGCTCGTCTTGTCTCACCTCCGCACCATGGTGAGCGACATCCCGGACCCACTGCAGTTCGCCTACAGGCCCAACATCAGGGTAGATGACGCTGTCATCTACCTGATGCAGCGGGTGCTCACCCACCTGGAGATTGGCGGGAGTGCTGTGAGACTCATGTTCTTTGATTTCTCCAGCACTTTCAACACCATCAGATCGGCACTGCCGCGGCGGAAGATGGAAGACACAGGTGTGGATGGGCATCTCGCCTTCTGGACCATCGACTATCTCACTGACCGTCCGCAGTACGTGTGGCTGCGCGGGTGTCAGTCTGAGGTGGTAAGGTGCAGCACCGGGGCCCCCCAGGGCACCGTTCTCTCACCTTCGCCTTTCCTTTTCACCCTATACACCTCTGACTTCAGCTACAACATGGACAGCTGCAATCTCCAGAAGTTCTCTGATGACTCCGCCATTGTGGGTCGTGTGTCTGAGGGGAACGAGCTGGAGTACCGTTCGGTCATCACAGACTTTGTGGACTGGTGTGAGCACAACCACTTGTGTCTCAACACCAGTAAGATGAAGGAGATGGTGATCAACTTCAGGAGGAAACCACCACCTTACCCACCGGTGAGCATCCAGGGGGAGAACATAGAGGCCGTGTACAGTTTCAAATCAAATGAAATCAATTTTATTTATATAGCGCCAAATCATAACAAACAGTTGCCCCAAGGTGCTTTATATTGCAAGGCAAAAGCCATACAATAATTACAGAAAAACCCCAACGGTCAAAATGACCCCCTATGAGCAAGCACTTGGCGACAGTGGGAAGGAAAAACTTTCTTTTCACAGGAAGAAACCTCCAGCAGAACCAGGCTCAGGGACGGGCAGTCTTCTGCTGGGACTGGTTGGGGCTGAGGGGAGAGAATCAGGAAAAAGACATGCTGTGGAGGGGAGCAGAGATCAATCACTAATGATTAAATGCAGAGTGGTGCATACAGAGCAAAAAGAGAAAGAAACACTCAGTGCATCATGGGAACCCCCCAGCAGTCTAAGTCTATAGCAGCATAACTAAGGGATGGTTCAGGGTCACCTGATCCAGCCCTAACTACAAGCTTTAGCAAAAAGGAAAGTTTTAAGCCTAATCTTAACAGTAGAGAGGGTGTCTGTCTCCCTGATCTGAATTGGGAGCTGGTTCCACAGGAGAGGAGCCTGAAAGCTGAAGGCTCTGCCTCCCATTCTACTCTTACAAACCCTAGGAACTACAAGTAAGCCTGCAGTCTGAGAGCAAAGCGCTCTATTGGGGTAATATGGTACTATGAGGTCCCTAAGATAAGATGGGACCTGATTATTCAAAACCTTGTAAGTAAGAAGAAGAATTTTAAATTCTATTCTAGAATTAACAGGAAGCCAATGAAGAGAGGCCAATATGCGTGAAATATGCTCTCTCCTTCTAGTCCCTGTCAGTACTCTAGCTGCAGCATTTTGAATTAACTGAAGGCTTTTCAGGGAACTTTTAGGACAACCTGATAATAATGAATTACAATAGTCCAGCCTAGAGGAAATAAATGCATGAATTAGTTTTTCAGCATCACTCTGAGACAAGACCTTTCTGATTTTAGAGATATTGCTTAAATGCAAAAAAGCAGTCCTACATATTTGTTTAATATGCACTTTGAATGACATATCCTGATCAAAAATGACTCCAAGATTTCTCACAGTATTACTAGAGGTCAGGGTAATGCCATCCAGAGTAAGGATCTGGTTAGACACCATGTTTCTAAGATTTGTGGGGCCAAGTACAATAACTTCAGTTTTATCTGAATTTAAAAGCAGGAAATTAGAGGTCATCCATGTCTTTATGTCTGTAAGACATTCCTGCAGTTTAACTAATTGGTGTGTGTCCTCTGGCTTCATGGATAGATAAAGCTGGGTATCATCTGCGTAACAATGAAAATTTAAGCAATGCTTTCTAATAATACTGCCTAAGGGAAGCATGTATAAAGTGAATAAAATTGGTCCTAGCACAGAACCTTGTGGAACTCCATAATTAACCTTAGTCTGTGAAGAAGACTCCCCATTTACATGAACAAATTGTAATCTATTAGATAAATATGATTCAAACCATTGCAACGCAGTGCCTTTAATACCTATGCCATGATCTAATCTCTGTAATAAAATTTTATGGTCAACAGTATCAAAAGAAGTACTGAGGTCTAACAGGACAAGCACAGAGATGAGTCCACCGTCTGAGGCCATAAGAAGATCATTTGTAACCTTCACTAATGCTGTTTCTGTACTATGATGAATTCTGAAACCTGACTGAAACTCTTCAAATAGACCATTCCTCTGCAGATGATCAGTTAGCTGTTTTACAACTACCCTTTCAAGAATTTTTGAGAGAAAAGGAAGGTTGGAGATTGGCCTATAATTAGCTAAGATAGCTGGGTCAAGTGATGGCTTTTTAAGTAATGGTTTAATTACTGCCACCTTAAAAGCCTGTAGTACATAGCCAACTAATGAAGAGAGATTGATCATATTTAAGATCGAAGCATTAATTAATGGTAGGGCTTCCTTGAGCAGCCTGGTAGGAATGGGGTCTAATAGACATGTTGATGGTTTGGATGAAGTAACTAATGAAAATAACTCAGACAGAACAATCAGAGAGAAAGAGTCTAACCAAATACCAGCATTACCTTGTCACAGGCCTTTAAGGTGGCAGTAATTAAACCATTACTTAAAAAGCCATCACTTGACCCAGCTATCTTAGCTAATTATAGGCCAATCTCCAACCTTCCTTTTCTCTCAAAGATTCTTGAGAGGGTAGTTGTAAAACAGCTAACTGATCACCTGCAGAGGAATGGTCTATTTGAAGAGTTTCAGTCAGGTTTTAGAATTCATCATAGTACAGAAACAGCATTAGTGAAGGTTACAAATGATCTTCTTATGGCTTCGGACAGTGGACTTATCTCTGTGCTTGTTCTGTTGGACCTCAGTGCTGCTTTTGATACTGTTGACCATAAAATTTTATTACAGAGATTAGAGCATGTCATAGGTATTAAAGGCATTGCGCTGCGGTGGTTTGAATCATATTTGTCTAATAGATTACAATTTGTTCATGTAAATGGGGAATCTTCTTCACAGACTAAAGTTAATTATGGAGTTCCACAAGGTTCTGTGCTAGGACCAATTTTATTCACTTTATACATGCTTCCCTTGGGCAGTATTATTAGACGGTATTGCTTAAATTTTCATTGTTACGCAGATGATACCCAGCTTTATCTATCCATGAAGCCAGAGGATACGCACCAATTAGCTAAACTGCAGGATTGTCTTACAGACATAAAGACATGGATGACCTCTAATTTCCTGCTTTTAAACTCAGATAAAACTGAAGTTATTGTACTTGGCCCCACAAATCTTAGAAGCATGGTGTCTAACCAGATCGTTACTCTGGATGGCATTTCCCTGATCTCTAGTAATACTGTGAGAAATCTTGGAGTTATTTTTGATCAGGATATGTCATTCAAAGCGCATATTAAACAAATATGTAGGACTGCCTTTTTGCATTTACGCAATATCTCTAAAATCAGAAAGGTCTTGTCTCAGAGTGATGCTGAAAAACTAATTCATGCATTTGTTTCCTCTAGGCTGGACTATTGTAATTCATTATTATCAGGTTGTCCTAAAAGTTCCCTAAAAAGCCTTCAGTTGGTTCAGAATGCTGCAGCTAGAGTACTGACGGGGACTAGCAGGAGAGAGCATATCTCACCCGTGTTGGCCTCCCTTCATTGGCTTCCTGTTAATGCTAGAATAGAATTTAAAATTCTTCTTCTTACTTATAAGGTTTTGAATAATCAGGTCCCATCTTATCTTAGGGACCTCGTAGTACCATATTACCCCATTAGAGCGCTTCGCTCTCAGACTGCGGGCTTACTTGTAGTTCCTAGGGTTTGTAAGAGTAGAATGGGAGGCAGAGCCTTCAGCTTTCAGGCTCCTCTCCTGTGGAACCAGCTCCCAATTCAGATCAGGGAGACAGATACCCTCTCTACTTTTAAGATTAGGCGTAAAACTTTCCTTTTCGCTAAGGCTTATAGTTAGGGCTGAATCGGGTGACCCTGGACCATCCCTTGGTTATGTTGCTTTAGACGTAGACTGTGTTTCATAATTATTGTATGGCCTTGCCTTGCAATGTGGAGCACCTTGGGGCAACTGTTTGTTGTGATTTGGCGCTATACAAGAAAAAAGTTGATTGATTACTGAAAGCAGCCAAAGATAACGATACGTCTTTGGGATGGTTATGAGTAATTTTTTCTCTAATAAATTTTATTACCAAAAAAAGTCATGAAGTCATTACTAGTTAAAGTTAAAGGAATACTCGGCTCAATAGAGCTCTGACTCTTTGTCAGCCTGGCTACAGTGCTGAAAAGAATCCTGGGGTTGTTCTTATTTTCTTCAATTAGTGATGAGTAGTAAGATGTCCTAGCTTTACGGAGGGCTTTTTTTTATAGGGCAACAGACTCTTTTTCCAGGCTAAGTGAAGATCTTCTAAGTTAGTGAGACGCCATTTCCTCTCCAACTTATGGGTTACCTGCTTTAAGCTGCGAGTTTGTGAGTTATACCATGGAGTCAGGCACTTCTGATTTAAGGCTCTCTTTTTCAGAGGAGCTACAGCATCCAAAGTTGTGCTCAATGAGGATGTAAGGCTATTGATGAGATAATCTCACTCACAGAGTTTAGGTAGCTACTCTGCACTGTGTTGGTATATAGCATTGGAGAACATAACAAAGAAGGAATCATATCCTTAAACCTAGTTACAGCACTTTCCGAAAGACTTCTACTGTAATGAAACTTATTCCCCACTGCTGGGTAGTCCATTAAAGTAAATGTAAATGTTATTAAGAAATGATCAGACAGAAGGGAGTTTTCAGGGAATACTGTTAAGTCTTCAATTTCCATACCATAAGTCAAAACAAGATCTAAAGTATGATTAAAGTGGTGGGTGGACTCATTTACATTTTGAGCAAAGCCAACTGAGTCTAATAATAGATTAAATGCAGTGTTGAGGCTGTCATTCTCAGCATCTATGTGTATGTTAAAATCGCCCACTATAATTATCTTATCTGAGATAAGCACTAAGTCAGACAAAAGGTCTGAAAATTCACAGAGAAACTCACAGTAACGACCAGGTGGACGATAGATAATAACAAATAAAATTGGTTTTTGGGACTTACAATTTGGATGGACAAGACTAAGAGTCAAGCTTTCAAATGAATTAAAGCTCTGTCTGGGTTTTTGATTAATTAATAAGCTGGAATGGAAGATTGCTGCTAATCCTCCCCCTCGGTCCGTGCTACGAGCGTTCTGGCAGTTAGTGTGACTCGGGGGTGTTGACTCATTTAAACTAACATATTCATCCTGCTGTAACCAGGTTTCTGTAAGGCAGAATAAATCAATATGTTGATCAATTATTATATCATTTACTAACAGGGACTTAGAAGAGAGAGACCTAATGTTTAATAGACCACATTTAACTGTTTTAGTCTGTGGTGCAGTTAAAGGTGCTATATTATTTTTTCTTTTTGAATTTTTATGCTTAAATAGATTTTTACTGGTTATTGGTGGTCTGGTTTTCCCAGCATAAGTCCAGTAGAGCATGTTGAAACATGCTGAAGCTCCCTGATGTACGTCCTAATAAGCTGATGCTCTTATTTTTCAATTCCGAATATATATATATATATATATATATATATATATATATATATATATATAAGTCCAGCATAAGTCCAGTAGAGCATGTTGAAACATGCTGAAGCTCCCTGATGTACGTCCTAATAAGCTGAGCTCTTCAAAAAATGTTGGGCATGTGGAAAATTTTCAACACATGCCAGCTGATTCATATGTCCTACACATGTGGGACATAAGTTGTAGGTAAGTTATGTGATTGTTGGCACACATTTATTGTTATTTACTCATAAGTCTAATATGTCCATTAATGCTGGCCACTGATTGGCTGAAACCTGCAGTCCTCATGCAACAGACATTCACACACGGAGTAAACCTGACCTGTTCATTTCAGTCCAATTCACCATCACAGATGGACATGAATCCACATAAAGCTCCTGATTTTTGAAAATGATGTCTGGAAATACGTTAATTCGTGGCTGGAAACACAGCGTTTTAAAACAAGTGCGGTGGTTTTTCTGCTCCATGTGCGATTCTCATGCCGGTGTCGCGCGCTCTGATCACACAGAAACTTTTAAAGCGCCATCGCTGTGGTGTAATCATCAGCTGATCTGATTGATCAGGTGTGATCACACTTGCTTAATGCGCTGTTTATACATTTAAAGCGCCGTCGCTGTTGGTGATCTCCACACCGCCAGATCACACAGCACTTCATTCAGATCACACCTGATCACGGTTGACTGGTGCTTTAAAAGTTTAAATCATCACAGCGTTTCATTATTCAGGTCTGTGATGACCTGATCAGGTCTGAAGCAGCCACTCGGCGCTTTAAAAGTTTAAGGAGTCACAGCCCTCAATTCATTCACGGCAGTGTTTACCACAGCCAGTTGAATCATCAGCATTCTGTACACAATGAAAGTGGTCCACCAAGAAAAAAAAGAAACTAAAAAAAATAATAATAATGTCAAATTACTCTGTTTCTGACTGGCACCACACTGTGCAGTACCAACCCGAACCACTGGGTGGAAATGGGGCTGTCGGCACACACTGGTTAATCATCATGTGTCACAGCTGCATTAATTTATTAGACTTACACCAGCGTGTGCCAGCGTTTTTAATATGGCCGGCATATGCAGGCAGAATCATCAAGGTGTGACAGGGCCTGAAGGTAGGCAACAGCTTCTCCAACTTGAGGCCAGTTCTAGGCCTACTTGTACTTATTCTATTCATCATGCACATTTACTTCAATAATGCATTTTATATACTGACTGAGTGGATCCTTGTCATTTGATTGGTGCTTTGTATGTCACGTGGCATTGATTATTTGTCCCATTTGTGTTGCATTGCATTTAGAGTACAGTTTGGTTCCATTTAAGTGTGCAAATTTGGTTCCATACGTTTGGTACCATTGCACTCTGTGCGCTCTCACACACACACACACACACACACACACACACACACACGCACGCACACACACCTACACGTGCACGCACATACACACTCGCGTACGCGCACACACGCACAAAACAAATCCACTGCACTGTAAACCATCCATGTGACTTTTTTTGTTGCACTGAAGAAATACACAGTCTTTTTTTTTTTTTTTTTGGTAGAACACACGTGCACAAGTGGCTTCCCACAGGGGGTTTGTCTTGCTGACAGACGACGATTTGATACAGAAGAAAACTGTGCTGTTCTTGTCTTTAACATTTCAGGAGAGTCAAATTATAATGACTTGGAAGATTAGTGAGGGGGGTTTTTCTGCTGTTTTTCATGTAAGAACTTGAATTTTCCAGATCCAGACTGTATGTTTTTTAAGCCACTACATCACTTTAACAGTGTCTAGTACAACCTCAGCCGGATCATTTTTGGAATGATATTTTCTGGAATTAGGCTACAGAGGGTGGAAGGATTCTTTGTTTACAGCCAGAGCTCTGAAACACTTGATGCTTTAAATTCCACATGCAGTTAAATTCCCACTTATGCTCACTGATGTTAAATAAGCCTTAACTGCCGTGTAAATGAACATTTTATTTCCAAATCACAATTTAGATCCTGCTCAGTGTGTTAGTTCTGTACTCCACATTTGATGCTGCAGCTGCTGATTATTTTCATTATTACTGTGATTTTTTTTCTTCAGAATTCATTTAGTGTGTAAAATGTCAAATATTTGTGAAAATTTATATTGACTTTATGATGTTTCATCCATGACATGGTACAAAAAGATAAAGAGAACTAAATTGACAATTGTCTAAATGGACAAAAAGCACAAAATCCTGTGTTAAAAGCTGAAACATGAAAAAAAAGTTCAACATTTGTTTTTCTGAGAGGAGTTTAATTAATTAACTACAGACTGCAGTTATTAATAAAAATTTTAAATATAATGGTGGTGGTATTTATTTATTTTTATTTTATATTTATTTCTTGTCATGTTCAGTCCCAATAAATTATTATTAAAATAATAACTCAATATTAATTTAACATTGAGTATTGAGGAGTTATTTTGGAAATAAAGAGAACCACACTGACAAATTCAAAATTATTGTTCATTTCGTGAGGGCGTGGGGGGGGGGGGGGGTGCACACACTCACACGCCATTTGTGTTGCTTGGTAACACACTGTGGGGCTCTTAGAAAATGTGGGGCCATTCGCACAGCCAGCTTGAAAGTGTTCTGCCTGCTCTATATTTTCGTGCTGGGAGCACAAATTGCCCCATCTTTTCTCAGTGCCCTACAAGTGGTGTTAGATGTTGGTGGATGGCACCTGGACTTCAGCTGAGAGTGGGTTGAATGGCCATTCATCCGGAATTCACTGACATTCAGCCACCGGTATGAAGGCTGCCTCAATCGCCCCATTCAGCCACAGTTCAACATGGCCGATGATTTTGTGCGGCTCCTCGGCCGTGGCACAATATGTCAGACCTGCATACGACACGCTGTACAAATGTTGTGAGCATGATCAGATGGTAGTATGACCTCATCTTGCCCACTGTTCAAATGTGTTATCGGCGCGAGCAGATGAGCTGATGCGGCGAATGCTGTATGAGGCGTTCAAGTGCGGCTCCGATTTTTCCACTACTGCCATTTGAATCATCCTTCATGGGCCATTCTGCCTCACTTGTGTTATGTGTGAAGGGGCCCTTAGTGTGTGCAACCATACAATGTTATCGTTGCACATTTTAATTCAAAATTCTCCATATTCTCCGTTGAGGACAAGTCAGGACTGCAGACAGGCTTGTCCAGTAACCCGACCTTTTCTTCTGCAGCAATGCCTTTGGAGTGTGTTTACAGTGTGATTTTGCGTTGTCTTGTTGAAAGATGCATAGGCAGCACTGCAAGAGACATCATTTGGAAGGCATCATTTGTTGTTCTAAAATCTATATGTACTTTTCTGTATTAATGCCTGAGGGATCGGAGATCTCAGGTGTTCAGCTGAGGCTGTTTCAATTTCTCCAGATTCCTTGAATCATTTTGTGACATTTTGCACTGTAGATGAAGAATTATGCAAATCCCTTACAATCTTTCTCTCAGGAACATTTTTTTTAATATTTCAATAATTTTTTTCAATCATTTGTTGACAAGCTGGAGGTCCCCTGACTACCTCTGCTCCTTAAACACTCAGCCTGACATGGATACTGCTTTTCTACCAAACTATAATTACAGTCACCCAGTGACCTGTTTTAAATGACATTTAATTTTTTTTTCCTATCATTGCGAGCCCTAAATTTCCCCCCACCACAACTTCTTATGGAATGTGTTGCACAACTGTGCTACCCTCAGTGTACGTAGGTAAATATAAGAATCACAGTCTGATTTTAGAAATTTATTTGTTCCATCGTTTCCTGACTTTTTTTTCTGATTTGGGGTTGTAAAGATTAGGTTTTGTAATAGATTGTTTATTGACAATGCAGAGAACCACAATGGAAGGCAACTAAAAGCAGGTTTATTATCCCAAAAGGTGTAAAGCAAAAACAGTTGGCTGGAAACCACCACCTCTTCCTCCTGTGCAGAGAAAACAGGTGGTTGGTAACTATAACCACGAGAGAAAAGAGATACCCCCGTAAATGACATGGGGAGCACCTTTTTAGTGTACTTTACCCAGACTTGGTTATCCATGCTTGATGAGGGCTGCTGCGAGACAAGGCATTGAGTCTGAGGGTGGTAACCTGAAGATAAATTATTGGTGGCACCAATCAACCAACAAAGCTACTGTTAAATCGACAAGATACAGTGATGGGCGTGGTCCAGCACTACAGTGCATCGGGAAAGTATTCACAGTACTTCACTTTTCCCACATTTTGTTATGTTACAGCCTTATTCCAAAATGAATTAAGTTCATCTTTTTCCTCAGGATTCTACACACACAATACTCCACAATGACAATGTGAAAAAGTTGTTTTTTTTGAGATTTTATTAAAACAAAAAAGTAAGAAATGACTTGTAAATAAATATTGACAGCCTTTGCCATGAAGCTCAAAATTGAGCTCAGGTGCATCCTTAGAGTTACATATATGAAAGCTCGAGGGCGGAGTCAAGCCTGGCCGTGTGCCAACAAGGAGCATGCACAGCTACGTCTGCAGAGGGTAGCAAGCAAGGTTTACCATCATCATCATCAAGACTGAAATGATGGTTCTTGGTCCAGTGAGACATCAGCATCAATTTGACCAGTTAATGCTCAGCCTCGGCTCGTGTGTCATACATCACACTGACAAAGTGAGGAACCTTGGGGTAATTTTTGATCCTACATTGTCCTTTGATCTCCACATTAGAAATATTACTAGGACTGCTTTCTTCCATCTGCAAAATATAGCAAAGATTTGTCCCATCCTGTCTATGGCTGATGCTGAGACCCTGATCCATGCATTTATCTCTTCTAGATTGGACTACTGCAATGTTCTATTTACTGGTTTTCTGCAATCCAGCATTAGGGCTCTCCAATTGGTTCAAAATTCTGCAGCCAAAGCAGAGAAAGCAGAAAGTTTGACCACATTACACCCACATTACAGGTTCTGCTACTAGTCTATAAAATTATTCATGGCCGGCACCTCCCTACCTAGTTGACCTAATTAAACCTTATGTACCGGCCCAGGCTGTACGTTCTCAGGGTGCAGGACTACGTTGTGTCCCTAAGGTGGATAAGAAGTCTGTGGGTCACAGAGCTTTCTCTTATCGTGCCCCTGTTCTGTGGAATGATCTCCCTGCGTCAATAAAACAGTCAGATTCTGTGGAGATTTTCAAGTCCAGACTTAAGACGCACTTATTTTCCCTTTCATATGGCTAGCATACTGGTACAGTTTTGTTTTACGCTTTTTACTCTTTTAATTCATTTATTAGTAATTGGAGCGTGCCGCGGCCTCAACTTTACCTAAATTCTGGGTCTTTTAGTGAAGTTTAGGGCTAGTGCGGTGATCACCTTAGTAGTTCCTGTTTTTCTTGTTGTTTAATGCCGACAAATTATACAGTATTTCTTGTCTTTCTGATGCCTGATTCTGTTTTTTCTTTCTGATTAAGGTGCAGCTCCATCCAGAGATGGGAGTTGTATTTGTGTTGGAGACCATCCTGTCCTGTGCGCCAAAAGCATTTCCTGTATATTCATTTTGTGAATTGTTCTGTGAATTGTTCTGTAATTTATGTTTGTATCATGGCCCAAGCAGAGAGTCACCCCTTTGAGTCTGGTCTGCTTGAGGTTTCTTCCTCAGAGGGAGTTTTTCCTTACCACTGTTACTCTGGGGGTTGGTAAGGTTAGACCTTACCTGTGTGAAGCACCTTGAGGCAACTCTGTTGTGATTTGGTGCTATATAAATGAAATGAAATTGAAATTTAAATTGTTTACCGCACAATTCAGTGCTACAAGTGATGCGGTGTGATCATGGTGCTGTCGTGTTTTCAGACTGATCTTACTTGGATTTGGACTTTTACTTGTGTCATGATTAGATTATGCATTCACTCACATGGTTAGATCATGCATTCACTCACATGGTTAGATCATGCATTCACTCACATGGTTAGATCATGCATTCACTCACATGGCTAGATCATGCATTCACTCACATGGTTACATTATGCATTCACTCACATGGTTAGATCATGCATTCACTCACATGGTTACATTATGCATTCACTCACATGGTTAGATCATGCATTCACTCACATGGTTAGATCATGCATTCACTCACATGGCTAGATCATGCATTCACTCACATGGTTACATTATGCATTCACTCACATGGTTAGATCATGCATTCACTCACATGGTTACATTATGCATTCACTCACATGGTTAGATCATGCATTCACTCACATGGTTAGATCATGCATTCACTCACATGGTTAGATTATGCATTCACTCACATGGTTAGATCATTCATTCACTCACATGGTTAGATTATGCATTCACTCACATGGTTAGATCATTCATTCACTCACATGGTTAGATCATGCATTCACTCACATGGTTAGATTATGCATTCACTCACATGGTTAGATCATTCATTCACTCACATGGTTAGATCATGCATTCACTCACATGGTTACATTATGCATTCACTCACATGGTTAGATCATGCATTCACTCACATGGTTAGATCATGCATTCACTCACATGGTTAGATTATGCATTCACTCACATGGTTAGATCATGCATTCACTCACATGGTTAGATTATGCATTCACTCACATGGTTAGATCATGCATTCACTCACATGGTTAGATCATGCATTCACTCACATGGTTAGATTATGCATTCACTCACATGGTTACATTATGCATTCACTCACATGGTTAGATCATGCATTCACTCACATGGTTAGATTATGCATTCACTCACATGGTTAGATCATGCATTCACTCACATGGTTAGATCATGCATTCACTCACATGGCTAGATCATGCATTCACTCACATGGTTACATTATGCATTCACTCACATGGTTAGATCATGCATTCACTCACATGGTTACATTATGCATTCACTCACATGGTTAGATCATGCATTCACTCACATGGTTAGATTATGCATTCACTCACATGGTTAGATCATGCATTCACTCACATGGCTAGATCATGCATTCACTCACATGGTTACATTATGCATTCACTCACATGGTTAGATCATGCATTCACTCACATGGCTAGATCATGCATTCACTCACATGGTTACATTATGCATTCACTCACATGGTTAGATCATGCATTCACTCACATGGTTACATTATGCATTCACTCACATGGTTACATTATGCATTCACTCACATGGTTAGATCATGCATTCACTCACATGGTTACATTATGCATTCACTCACATGGTTAGATCATGCATTCACTCACATGGTTAGATCATGCATTCACTCACATGGTTAGATTATGCATTCACTCACATGGTTAGATCATTCATTCACTCACATGGTTAGATCATGCATTCACTCTCCTTAATCCCACGTCAACTCCAGAGTGTGGTTCGAGCATTATTTTGTGGCAAGATGGAAATTTCATGTCATTCGGATCTTGGGACAATGACATCATGAGGATGTATCTGTGGATTTATTTATATTGCGTGATGCACCATGCTGTGTTTAGCAGTGATCGAGTCTCAAGTGTGTTTCCACATTAGTGGGTGCTATGATCGCGAAGCCCTGCTGTTTCTGCCAGGAAGGTCTGAAATGTAACTCTCTTTATTTTAATTTGATGAATACTATTATTTTAATTAGAACGCGAACCATAAGCAGGTACTTACGACATTTACAGTCTGTGTAAGCCAATTTGTTTATTTTTAAATGTATCAAATAGAAACAAAATAGGTACTGTACAAAATCTTGAAATAGCTACACACAAAATTAAAAAGGAAAAGAACATAAGGGGCTTATTCAATATTATTTACTTTTAATAAAATAAATAAAAATATAGGGCCACCAAACAATTACAGATCAAATTTGTCTATAAACGAAACTTGTTTTGTTATTGGATTCAGTCAATGATAAAAACTTACAATGAAGTTATAACTCATTTCTCCAATGAGTAATGTAAGGTTTTGTCTATGACACAGTCCTCTAAGAGCTGTGATTGGTTGTCACAAAAAGGGAAAGAGAAAACCAAAACAAATGTGCTCCAAGTTCTGAATGTTCAGTAATATTAACTGATCATATGAAGTGTATTAAGAAATGTGTAACTGTGAAAATAATGTCATGATGATGAAACTCAGCAAAATGAAATGAATTGTTACACAGTTTCAAAATGTTTGAACGTACCTCATTCACATGTTGATTAATACATTAATTAGCTCATTCTGATGTTTCGTCTCCATGCTGGTAATGTTTGTACTTAGTGTATTTGATATTCGTGGTGGACTCAGACTCAGCTGTCAGCAGGTCCTGTGATCGCTGGCGTCCTGATAAAAAATGGTTTGATTTGGCAGAACAACCAAAACAACAAACAAAATGAATAAAAATTGAACCAGAAAGCCCAACTGGAGAGAAGAGCAGCACCTGCTGCTGACACAGCTCATGGAGGAGAATAAAAGCCTTTTGTGAGAGAAATTTTCATTTTAATTTGCACATTTATTGTGAATTATTTAGTGTTTATTCACATGTTTGTACAGAGAGAGAACAGTTCAAACCAGAGTCAGATTCCTTGTATTCTTTGAAGATACTTGGTGAGTAAAGACTGTACTGATTCTGATTCTGAATTGGGTCCCGGGATCACGGCACAAGGGAAGAGCTAGACTCAACAAATCAGTGCATCGTTCCCTCTCCTTGTGCGCAGAAGCGACGACTGTCAGATTACGCTGGTGTGTGCTGCTGGTCGGCAGCGCACAAGCCAAGTTCTCCTCCAACAGGTGAGTTCAGGTTCTGGCTGCGGACATCTCTTACTGTGATATGACATCATAACGTTAACGGGTGGGAAAAGTAAGCTCAATGCTGATGAGGTCAACCACAAACATTAAGCCTGCACCATCAGGGTGCCAACGTGTGGCTGAATCACTGCCAATCAACATCAGCGGTGCCACAGTTACTTTGAAAAACTAATCCAGTTACTGATTACTCCTTCATAAAGCAACTTAATTACTTTACTGATGCCTCAGTACTGATGACTTTTAAAAGTAACTAAGTTAGATTACTAGTTACTTTTTAGTTACAGAAGCGGCTGACAACCCCCCCCCCCCCCCCCACCTGCCACTCCAACATGAAAATGATAACCTGTTTTGCCAAAACTCACTTTATAGTCAACCTTTCTTGACTTCAATGAATATAAAAAAATAAAAAAATAAAATAAAGACACCTTTATTGACCTCATATTTCAAATGTTGACAGCACTGTAATGGTAAAACTAAACCATTTCTAACCTACATTGTTTATGAATGTAACTATTAAATTCTTTCTAAACATTTTAGTTGTTGAAATTATTATTATTGTTATTATTATTATTAAGTAGTGTTAGTAGAAGTAATAGTATGAAAAAATGTCTTCAACAGTGCAGACCCGGCGCCAGAAAAAAAATATTAAGGGGGCAATGAGTTTATCACAGGGGGCGGGGTCGCCCCCCCCCCCCCCAAAAAAAAGTGCGCACCGGAGGGGACGTGCCTCTGAACGTGCGTAATGAATTAGGTGCGCTCCTGGAAAGCTCGTATATTTAGGCTACACAGTTGTAAAAGACTGACTGAGAGTAAAGAGTGATGACAGTATTTTTTAATTATTATTTGAACATATAGACCCTCGGTCAAGTGATCTCCTGCATAAAACCAAACCAACAACTGATCTGAGAAACGACACGAGACAATAGATTAACCCCACATACAGCCCTCCATCACAAGCACAAACACAGCGCAACTGGGCATGACAGTCACACAACGGGTCAAAGATAAACCTTCATGTAGATGTACAGTGGTCCCTCATTTATCGCAGGAGTTATGTTCTAAAAATAGCCCGCAATTGGCGAAATCCGCGAAGTAGTCAGCGTTATTTTTTACAATTATTATAGACGTTTTAAGGCTGTAAAACCCCTCACTACACATTTTCTCACTTTTCTCTCGTGTGTAAACACTCTCAAAGTTCAAACCTTAGTAGAAAAATAATTCCAAGCTGTTTTCAGGCCCAAACATTTGTTTGAGAAATAAAAATAGAACGTTTTCCTATAAATAATTATGATGGCTTTTAGAACTAACGAATTTAATTTTAACGATCAACATATGAGGTTGGACACATAAGAAATTATTAATAGTGACTGACCAGTATTTCACAGTTCCTCTGATCGCGCCTCTTCTTCCTGGCGCCGCGCCACTGTCGCACCTTTTTCCACTCATACCTCACTGCAGGTGTCTTTTTCCGAGTGAAGAACACAGTTATGGGTAGTTGTTAGCGCTCTTTTTTCTTCTGGGTGCGAAGATTCTTATAAACAGACACACAGAACACAATGCGCGTACTCTCCCTTTGCGATGCCACAACAGGTGTCCCGTCATCTCGTCAGAACACGGGTCTGCTTGATGAGGACACAGAGCACAATGTGCTGTTAAAAAAAAAAAAAAAGCATGCAAAATTGGACTAAAAAAATTCCACAAAACTACGAGGCGCTATATTTTCCAGTATTTCTTTTTCTTTCTTTTTTATTTTTATTTTTCATAACTCTCACATCCGAGGGGGCGAGGTTGATGATGTGAGGGGCCATCGCCCCCAAGCGCCCCCTTGTGGTGCTGGGTCCGTCAACAGTGGACCTTTAATCTAGGGCTGTTGTGGGGAGTCACAACCCCCCCCCCCCCATTGCCCACCCTCCCATCCCACATGGATTCGCCCCTGGCTTGCTGTTTGAGCAGGAAGAACGGATAACATTTATTTATACAGAAAACAAGACCAGACTGACAGGTAATAAAGTTTTTATCAGCCTTTTTTTACATCATGTCCTTCTCAGAAAGAGACTTTAGGTGCATTTAGGTGGAAAAAAATTGTTAATATCTGTGCTGCGCGGCTCAGCTGTTTTTAATGAGGACACGCACAGAGCAGCACAGAGTTTTAAAGTAAATAAAAGCAAAAAAAAGTCTTTGTAAAACCATAGCTCTGAGCACCACCACGCTTTGAGAGAGAACTGCTTTTCAACTCATAGCTGAGCTGCATGGCGGAATGTGGCTCTGTGCTCACAGCTCACTGAAAGTGGGAGAAGTGGACAGTTCAACCGAACGCCGACCTCCCCCTGCATCTCGTCAGGACACCTGTTTTAAAGCTGTGATCGACTCACAATACAATCATAATAGCAACACACAGTGACTCGGAGAAGTAACTAATCTGATTACTGATTTGGAAAGATTAACACGTTAGATTACTCGTTACAGATAAAAGCGGTCAGATTAGAGTATCACTGTTCAACATACAGAGAATGTCTCTCCTTCCTTTGCCGTCTTCTCTACTTAAGACACTCGTACGCTTTTTAAAAGTCCTTCTCTTCCTCTTTCCAGTTTGGCACCTTAGGAGCTCTCTTAAGACCTAAGATGCTTTGTGAACAATTTTTATCTTACCAAGGGAAAATTATAAGAAATGTCTAAGAATTCAAGGAATTCTAAGATTTTTCTCAAAATGTCATCACTAAGAGCTGCTTTTAGCCTTAGGATGCTTCGTGGATACTGTGACACTGTGACAAGGCTCCGGCTGCATAATGATGAGTTGATGGCACTTTCCAATGCCAACAAGGATAAATGGGAGGTCTCATGGAGCTTGGTGGTGCTTTGACTGACTAGAGAGTCTCTCAAGAAAGGTATCACAGATATGGATGGGTATTGATAAGATTTTATCGATATCGATGCCATTATCGATTCTGCTTATCGATCCGATTCCTTATCGATTCCCTTATCAATACCGTCTGTGAATTTTCTGTGTACTAAAAGTAGGCTTTACAGGTTTTCTATGTCAACAACATTTTATTGAGTCTTAAATTAAATAAATATGAAATTGGTCACTGGATCCTTAGACTCTGGACATAAACAGAAATAAACAATCTGTTGTTTTTTCCTGAAAACCATTTCCTTTCAGATATTGACACAAATGTAACTCCATAGGCTCTGAGCTGAGCTCTTGCAAATGGCTGTACTGCAAGTCAACATCAACATTCATAAGGTGGAGAGGACGTCTCATTTTTGCAGGAAAAAAACGCTTTAGTCTGTTGTAGTTTGCTGTCTGTATTACATTTGGAAAGAGGTGCCATTTGATTTAAAACGGCAATTCACTTGGAAGTTATTAATTTCGACCAGACTCTAACTTGACTCGGCAAAGAGCGGCGTATCATTTGGAGCTGTACGAACGGAACGGAGGACAATTCTCGTTTCTTGCTCGCAAGAAGACAAGAGTCCCAGTTTGTGACTTTAATCCACACAAAAGTGACTCATGATTGACATTTTAAAATGGCTTTGAGAGGGGTTAAAAAGGGGACTTGCCGCTTCTGAAAAGCAGCAAAGAACCAACGAGCCAGCGGATCGAAGCACTGCTTCGATCAAGCTTCAAGCTTCAAGCAGAGCTGTGCTGTAGAAGCGGTTGATTACAGACCCACTGCAGGGTCTGTAATCAACGTAAAAAAAATGATAATTTTCCCGATAAAACACCCTCAAAAACAACGGCCGCTCTGAAGGACCAATAAGGGAATCATTAAGCAAAAAGGCTATTGATGTCAGTGGATTGAATCATTTCTTAATGATTCTCAAAAAGAACCAGTTCTTGATACCCAACCCTAGTCAGAGATGACTGAGACCTTGCTGCAATTACACTTGGCTGTGAACTGCCTCCTGACCCAAAAACTCTCCTCATGGCCTCTGAAAAGGAGTCCACAGAGAAGCAAATGTCAGACCACTGGTCATACTCCAGTACAGCGCATTCTCTGGCCTGGCCCATCAGATGTGTGATAATCAAGGCAATCTTGGAAGGTTCTATAGGGTACAAGCTGGGCTCTAGGCTGTAGGTTGAATGTCATGTGACTGAAGAAGAAGAAAGGCCAGCAGGTCTTTGGATCACCATGATCCGATTCAGTTACTGGGAGGCAGTTTTGCAGGAGTCATTGCTGCTACTCCTGGGTTCATGGTTGCTGCCAACAGCTGAGGAGGCTGAGTTTCTCCTCCAGGAGATGGGTGCGAGGTAGTCAGCAGCTCTTAATGCCGAGACACATGGGGAAGCACAGCCAGTCGTTGAAGTTAATTAGCTGTTGCTCCTGTGCATGTGATTTCTGTGTTTTCCCAGAACCTCACCCAATGCACCACCAAAGGGTCGGTGATGGCCAGATTGTAATGTAATGGACTGGCTGTGATCCCCAACACAGTGTAGCACAATGAAAGGCAAGTAAAACTAGATTTATTGTCCCTCAAAGTGCAAAACAAAAACAGCTATCTAATTTTCAGCTGAAGACAAACAGGCTGCATCAGAAACTGGCAATTGTTCAGGCACACACTTGATTAGTCCTGGTGACGTCTACTGGTGGTTGCGTCTCACTGCGGTATTGTATCACTTCCTGTTCCGGAGCACAGCGGTGTTTTGCTGTATCTGTTAGCTGTTTAATCTGCGCAGTTAGATTGATCTAGTTAACTAGATAACGATTTGTTTCACAGTGTAATCTTCACGTGCCTTAACTAAAGCACTCCCTCTGCTGAATCACCTCTAAATTATTTACACATTATTCACTTTGTGTGTTTTTAGGAATCCGCTAGCTTAGCGCAGCTATTAGCGCTTAGCCGGTTTAGCATGGCAGCTTCTCCTGTTTCTCCCGCACTTTTCTGCGCTGGGTGTGAAATGTTTAGTTATTTCTCTGCCTCCTTTAGCAGTAATGGTACTTGTAATAAGTGTAGCTTATTCGTAGCTTTGGAGACCAGGCTGGGCGAATTGGAGACTCGGCTCCGCACCTTGGAAAATCCTACAGCTAGCCAGGCCCGTGTAGTTGGTGCGGACCAAGGTAGCTTAGCCGCCGTTAGCTGTCCCCCAGCAGATCCCGAGCAGCCAGGAAAGCAGGCCGACTGGGTGACTGTGAGGAGGAAGCGTAGTTCTAAACAGAAGCCCCCTGTACACCACCAACCCGTTCACATTTCTAACCGTTTTTCCCCACTCAGCAACACACCTGCCGAGGATCAAACTCTGGTTATTGGTGACTCTGTTTTGACAAGTTAGCGACACCAGCAACCATAGTCAAGATTGTAACATTGTAAGATTGTAATTCACATCGGCAGTAATGACACCCGGTTACACCAATCGGAGGTCACTAAAATTAATATTGAATCGGTGTGTAACTTTGCAAAAACAATGTCGGACTCTGTAGTTTTCTCTGGGCCCCTCCCGAATCGGACTGGGAGTGACATGTTTAGCCGCATGTTCTCCTTGAATTGCTGGCTATCTGAGTGGTGTCCAAAAAATGAGGTGGGCTTCATAGATAATTGGCAAAGCTTCTGGGGAAAACCTGGTCTTGTTAGGAGAGATGGCATCCATCCCACTTTGAATGGAGCAGCTCTCATTTCTACAAATCTGGCCAATTTTATTAAACCCTCCAAACCGTGACTATCCAGGGTTGGGACCAGGAAGCAGAGTTGTTGTCTTACACACCTCTCTGCAGCTTCTCTCCCCCTGCCATCCCCTCATTACCCCATCCCCGTAGAGACGGTGCCTGCTCCCAGACCACCAACAGCCAGTAAAAATCTATTTAAGCATAAAAATTCAAAAAGAAAAAATAATATAGCACCTTCAACTGCACCACAGACTAAAACAGTTAAATGTGGTCTATTAAACATTAGGTCTCTCTCTTCTAAGTCCCTGTTAGTAAATGATATAATAATTGATCAACATATTGATTTATTCTGCCTTACAGAAACCTGGTTACAGCAGGATGAATATGTTAGTTTAAATGAGTCAACACCCCCGAGTCACACTAACTGCCAGAATGCTTGTAGCACGGGCCGAGGCGGAGGATTAGCAGCAATCTTCCATTCCATTATTAATTAATCAAAACCCCAGACAGAGCTTTAATTCATTTGAAAGCTTAAAAAAACAGTTTTATTGTTATTATCTATCGTCCTCCTGGTCATCACTGTGAGTTTCTTTGTGATTTTTCAGACCATTTGTCTGACTTAGTGCTTAGCTCAGATAAGATCATTATAGTGGGTGATTTTAACATCCACATAGATGCTGAGAATGACAGCCTCAACACTGCATTTAATCTATTATTAGACTCAATTGGCTTTGCTCAAAATGTAAATGAGCCCACCCACCATTTTAACCGCACTTTAGATCTTGTTCTGATATATGGCATAGAAATTGAAGACTTAACAGTATTCCCTGAAAACCCCCTGTTGTCTGATCATTTCTTAATAACATTTACATTTACTCTGATGGACTACCCAGCAGTGGGGAATAAGTTTCATTACAGTAGAAGTCTTTCTGAAAGCGCTGTAACTAGGTTTAAGGATATGATTCCTTCTTTATGTTCTTCAATGCCATATACCAACACAGTGCAGAGTAGCTACCTAAACTCTGTGAGTGAGATAGATTATCTCGTCAATAACATTACATCCTCATTGAGCACAACTTTGGATGCTGTAGCTCCTCTGAAAAAGAGAGCCTTAAATCAGAAGTGCCTGACTCCGTGGTATAACCCACAAACTCACAGCTTAAAGCAGATAACCCGTAAGTTGGAGAGGAAATGGTGCCTCACTAATTTAGAAGATCTTCATTTAGCCTGGAAAAAGAGTCTGTCGCTCTATAAAAAAGCCCTCCGTAAAGCTAGGACATCTTTCTACTCATCACTAATTGAAGAAAATAAGAACAACCCCAGGTTTCTTTTCAGCACTGTAGCCAGGCTGACAAAGAGTCAGAGCTCTATTGAGCTGAGTATTCCTTTAACTTTAACTAGTAATGACTTCATGACTTTCTTTGCAAATGAAATTTTAACTATTAGAGAAAAAATTATTCATAAGCATCCCAAAGACATATCTTTATGTTCGGCTGCTTTCAGGAATGCTGGTGTTTGGTTAGACTCTTTCTCTCCGATTGTTGTGTCTGAGTTACTTTCATTAGTTACTTCCTCCAAACCATCAACATGTCTATTAGACCCCATTCCTACCAGGCTGCTCAAGGAAGCCCTACCATTATTTAATGCTTCGATCTTAAATATGATCAATCTATCTTTAATAGTTGGCTATGTACCACAGGCTTTTAAGGTGGCAGTATTTAATCCATTACTTAAAAAGCCATCACTTGACCCAGCTATCTTAGCTAATTATAGGCCAATCTCCAACCTTCCTTTTCTCTCAAAAATTCTTGAAAGGGTAGTTGTAAAACAGCTAACTGATCATCTGCAGAGGAATGGTCTATTTGAAGAGTTTCAGTCAGGTTTTAGAATTCATCATAGTACAGAAACAGCATTAGTGAAGGTTACAGATGATCTTCTTATGGCCTCAGACAGTGGACTCATCTCTGTGCTTGTTCTGTTAGACCTCAGTGCAGCTTTTGATATTGTTGACCATAAAATTTTATTACAGAGATTAGAGCATGCCATAGGTATTAAAGGCACTGCGTTGCAATGGTTTGAATCATATACTCAACAAAAATATAAACGCAACACTTTTGGTTTTGCTCCCATTTTGTATGAGATGAACTCAAAGATCTAAAACTTTTTCCACATACACAATATCACCATTTCCCTCAAATATTGTTCACAAACCAGTCTAAATCTGTGATAGTGAGCACTTCTCCTTTGCTGAGATAATCCATCCCACCTCACAGGTGTGCCATACCAAGATGCTGATTAGACACCATGATTAGTGCACAGGTGTGCCTTAGACTGCCCACAATAAAAGGCCACTCTGAAAGGTGCAGTTTTGTTTTATTGGGGGGATACCAGTCAGTATCTGGTGTGACCACCATTTGCCTCATGCAGTGCAACACATCTCCTTCGCATAGAGTTGATCAGGTTGTCAATTGTGGCCTGTGGAATGTTGGTCCACTCCTCTTCAATGGCTGTGCGAAGTTGTGACGACAAACTGGAGTCAGGTCGAGACCCCGATGAGGATGACGAGCATACAGATGAGCTTCCCTGAGACGGTTTCTGACAGTTTGTGCAGAAATTCTTTGGTTATGCAAACCGATTGTTTCAGCAGCTGTCCGAGTGGCTGGTCTCAGACGATCTTGGAGGTGAACATGCTGGATGTGGAGGTCCTGGGCTGGTGTGGTTACACGTGGTCTGCAGTTGTGAGGCTGGTTGGATGTACTGCCAAATTCTCTGAAACAACTTTGGAGACGGCTTATGGTAGAGAAATGAACAATCAATACACGAGCAACAGCTCTGGTTGACATTCCTGCTGTCAGCATGCCAATTGCACGCTCCCTCAAATCTTGCGACATCTGTGGCATTGTGCTGTGTGATAAAACTGCACCTTTCAGAGTGGCCTTTTATTGTGGACAGTCTAAGGCACACCTGTGCACTAATCATGGTGTCTAATCAGCATCTTGATATGGCACACCTGTGAGGTGGGATGGATTATCTCAGCAAAGGAGAAGTGCTCACTATCACAGATTTAGACTGGTTTGTGAACAATATTTGAGGGAAATGGTGATATTGTGTATGTGGAAAAAGTTTTAGATCTTTGAGTTCATCTCATACAAAATGGGAGCAAAACCAAAAGTGTTGCGTTTATATTTTTGTTGAGTGTATTTATCTAATAGATTACAATTTGTTCATGTAAATGGGGAATCTTCTTCACAGACTAAGGTTAATTATGGAGTTCCACAAGGTTCTGTGCTAGGACCAATTTTATTCACTTTATACATGCTTCCCTTAGGCAGTATTATTAGAAAGCATTGCTTAAATTTTCATTGTTACGCACATGATACCCAGCTTTATCTATCCATGAAGCCAGAGGACACACACCAATTAGTTAAACTGCAGGAATGTCTTTCAGACATAAAGACATGGATGACCTCTAATTTCCTGCTTTTAAATTCAGATAAAACTGAAGTTATTGTACTTGGCCCCACAAATCTTAGAAACATGGTGTCTAACCAGATCCTTACTCTGGATGGCATTACCCTGACCTCTAGTAATACTGTGAGAAATCTTGGAGTCATTTTTGATCAGGATATGTCCTTCAATGCGTATATTAAGCAAATATGTAGGACTGCTTTTTTGCATTTGCGCATTATCTCTAAAATTAGAAAGGTCTTGTCTCAGAGTGATGTTGAAAAGATAATTCATGCATTTATTTCCTCTAGGCTGGACTATTGTAATTCATTATTATCAGGTTGTCCTAAAAGTTCCCTGAAAAGCCTTCAGTTAATTCAAAATGCTGCAGCTAGAGTACTGACAGGGACTAGAAGGAGAGAGCATATCTCACCCATATTGGCTTCTCTTCATTGGCTCCCTGTTAATTCCAGAATATAATTTAAAATTCTTCTTCTTACTTATAAGGTTTTGAATAATCAGGTCCCATCTTATCTTAGGGACCTCATAGTATCATATCACCCCAATAGAGCGCTTCACTCTCAGACTGCAGGCTTACTTGTAGTTCCTAGGGTTTGTAAGAGTAGAATGGGAGGCAGAGCCTTCAGCTTTCAGGCTCCTCTCCTGTGGAACCAGCTCCCAATTCGGATCAGGGAGACAGACACCCTCTTTACTTTTAAGATTAAGCTTAAAACTTTCCTTTTTGCTAAAGCTTATAGTTAGGGCTGGATCAGGTGACCCTGAACCATCCCTTAGTTATGCTGCTATAGACATAGACTGCTGGGGGGTTCCCATGATGCACTGAGTGTTTCTTTCTCTTTTTGCTCTGTATGCACCACTCTGCATTTAATCATTAGTGATCGATCTCTGCTCCCCTCCACAGCATGTCTTTTTCCTGATTCTCTCCTCTCAGCCCCAACCAGTCCCAGCAGAAGACTGCCCCTCCCTGAGCCTGGTTCTGCTGGATGTTTCTTCCTGTAAAAGGGAGTTTTTCCTTCCCACTGTTGCCAAGTTCTTGCTCATAGGGGGTTGTTTTGACCGTTGGGGTTTTTCTCTAATTATTGTATACCTTTTGCCTTACAATATAAAGCGCCTTGGTGCAACTGTTTGTTGTGATTTGGCGCTATATAAATAAAATTGATTTGATTTGATTTAGTCCAAATGGTGTTTCTGAGGGAGGCCAGAAAGTGTAGTCCAACAACATGCAAGTTCAATAACAAAGATAATTCATACGACACAATCACTCCAGGACAGCAAGCGACAATCAGGAATCCTAAGTGGCAACAAGAGTCAACAAAACACTACAACTAAGCACTGTAACAAGGATGCTAGAAATCAGGGTGAAGCTAATACAATCTGATAACCAAGGGTAGCTCTAAATATCATTGAGTATGAGAGGAAACAATCAAACACAGAAGTGTAGCTACACCTGAAACTGGAAGGGCAGAGACAGGAAGTCAAGCTACATGAAACAGACGTGGACCAAATTTCAGAAAGCGTTAGCCACATCCCACAAGGAATATTACTGGGGATAGAATAACTTCAGAAAACAAATAAACAAAAAACATGACCATTCATTCAATATCCACTTATTTCAGTTAAGGGTTGCAGGGGAGTTGGAGTCTATCCCAGCAGTCTTAGGGCAAGTGACAGGGTACACCCTGGACAGGACACCAGTCTATTGCAGGGCCACATATAGACAAACAAATACATTCACTACCTGACTCACAGCTATGGTCAATTTAGAGTCTCCAGTTCACTTAACCTACATGTCTTTGGAAGTGGGGGGAAGCCAGAGCACCTGGATGGAACCCACATGAACATGCAAATTCTACACAGAAAGGACCAGGTGGGAATCAATCCCATGACCACTAACCCACTGTGCTTCTCACATGCAACATTCATTGTTTGGGCTGCTCCCACTTCTTCTGGGCCACAACTGCATGAGCAAAAGCATGCCAATAACTGTGCCACACATGGATTTTATTTGTTTGTTTGTTGTTTTTACCCGAGGCCATCAAAATAAGGTCATCGGGGATTGTGAAGGCTTTTCCTATTACTGCCAGAGTCTTCCAATTCACAGGGAACATTCTTGGGACACTGACCTTCAACAAGTTCAAAGATGGCTAACCTTGACATGTTTTAAGTGGTATTTTAAGATGTTAAAAAGTTACATTCTGTTCCTATTTTTAGGGTATGATCTCATGGATGTTAATGTGGTGACGTCACTTTCTGGTGTTGCTAGCTGCTAACGTCACATCAGTTTTGGTTAAATATAACACCTTTCTCATATATTATGTAAAAGCTAGCAAGAAATAAACACTTCTAAAACTGAAAACGCTATTTTTGTGACCTGATAACACCTCTGGAAGTATTTACAAGAAAATTCACGGATGTCAGCATGCACGCTAACTTATTCTAGCTCAAAGCTAACTTCCATTCTTGTCAAAAGCTCATGTACACATACACACATGTCCTCCTGCAGACTCCATTAAAACGTAAATATTGTACAAAGTGTATGTAAGTCAACAGGATCTTAATAGTTAATTAAACAACTGCAAATTACAAAGAAGACAATGCTTATATAGTGGATGGTGTGTTAGCATTGTGTTACTTTTTATTTCACTACATTATATTTCATAGATTGGCAGCACGGTGGCATAGTGGTTAGCACCGTTGCCTCACAGCAAGAAGGTTGTGGGTTCGCTTCCCATTGTTTCTGTGTGGAGTTTGCATGTTTTCCCTTGTTTGTGTGGGTTTCCTCCGGGCACTCTGGTTTTCTCAATGTAATTTATAACAACAGTAAATAATATGTTTATGTTGCTAACATTAATGAGCCAAGCTCCTCACCATCTCACCATGTCATTTAGGTCCTTCAGACTTTTTTCAGTAAAATGGTCCTGGGGAGCATTAGCATGGCTTAGACCCTTCAGTATTTTTCTTTATTTGCCTCTCACATCACTGGAAGCTCTTCACCATGTTATACAGGTCTTTCAAACATCTTTTTTTTTCAGTAAAATTGCTCTGGGGAGCATTAGCATGGCTAAAACCAAATAGCACATGAGAAGCAGATTGCACTCACTTCTCCAGCCGGACAGCGGGATAGCACCACAGCCCTGCAGAGCTGTGATGTCAGCCCACATGCAGCCCTGCAGAGCTGTGATGTCAGCCCACATGCAGCCCTGCAGAGCTGTGATGTCAGCCCACATGCAGCCCTGCAGAGCTGTGATGTCAGCCCACATGCAGCCCTGCAGAGCTGTGATGTCAGCCCACATGCAGCCCTGCGGAGCTGTGATGTCAGCCCACATGCAGCCCTGCGGAGCTGTGATGTCAGCCCACATGCAGCCCTGCGGAGCTGTGATGTCAGCCCACATGCAGCCCTGCAGAGCTGTGATGTCAGCCCACATGCAGCCCTGCAGAGCTGTGATGTCAGCCCACATGCAGCCCTGCGGAGCTGTGATGTCAGCCCACATGCAGCCCTGCAGAGCTGTGATGTCAGCCCACATGCAGCCCTGTGGAGCTGTGATGTCTGATCACAGTGCTGCCCTGTGGCAGGGGCTCCTAAACTCTGATCGCATGGTGCAGAGGGTCTTTTATGTATGGGAAGGAAATGTTCATTGTGAGTGGTCACAGTGTCCTGCTGATGGACAGTGCGAGCAAGAGAAGGAGAGAGAGAGAGAGAGTGTGACAGTGAGTGAGAGAGTGAGGGGGAGGGCACAAGTGAATGACAGATTTAATACATATGACACATGACATATTGTGGGCTGTTGGACAACAGTGATTGTACACATGCGGGGCATTAACACTTTCCACATCACGGACTGCTTGTCAGGTGTGTGCACTTGTTATGACGGCTCTGCACATCAGTGATCTGACGGCTGTAATGATCTGATCACATGAGATTACATGCACTACAGCAATGGGATAGTCAGTGGACCCTGGGTTACGTATCATCAGTTCATAGGTTGGATGTCATTCAAAATCCAGCAGAGAGACACGGCAGGAAAGCCAACATCACGACACTGAGATCAAACCTCTGCCCTTGAGCGGGAACTGCACCCCCACATATCCGCATCACATGGCTGCTCAGGCCTTGCCACTGTACCTGGAGCTGTACTCTGACGCAGTCCCAGAAAGTCCAGATTGTCGCTGTTATTTTCTGACACCTTCCAAGTTGTTGTTGCATCCATCACCCCTGACCTGCACCACCCGCCCTCAGCAGCACAGCGACATCTTTTGACACAGCAGGAGGGAAAGATGAATGAGCCCGGGTTGCGACACTCTATAGGGTGGCTGACTTTCACATCATGTCACAAATAAGCTACGCAGCTTCTGAAATGTTCATGCCAGAAACCTGTTCAGGGATGTGATTTAAATATTGTGTATCCAACTTTCTGTAGCCGTATCGCAAAAGAAAGTGGATCACAGGGCTCCTTCTGCCACGCCCTTCCCCTTTCTTGTCTTCCATCCAGACTAAACTGCACTGTATGGCAGTCAATGCACATTCTTATTCTTGCTGCAATCTAACAGCAGTCTAAGTATTCATACTGTGTTCAAACTACATTTGGACTTGCACAGGGAATGTGCACACATCAGTCTAGGTGGGTTCCACCCACATTCTAAGTCGGCAATATCTGTCCCTCCTGACTGCGTCTCGAAGTTTGGCTGATTTCCCATTCCGGCTCATTCTTGCTATGTGCGTCAGGAGTCTTACCCATGAGAAGTGCCTTGGGGTGACTTTGTTGAGATTTGGCACAGTGTTCTCCTGGGGGGTTTCAACGTCCACGTGGGCAGCGACAGTGAGACCTGGAGGGGGGTGATCGGGAAGCACGGCCTCCCTGATCTGAACCCGAGTGGTGTTCAGTTGTTGGACTTCTGTGCTAGTCACAGTTTGTCCATCATGAACACCATGTTCGAGCACAAGGGTGTCCATAAGTGCACGTGGCACCCGGACACCCTGAGCCGGAGGTCGATGATCGACTTTGTAGTCGTATCATCTGACCTTCGGCCACGTGTCTCGGACACTCAGGTGAAGAGAGGGGCAGAGCTGTCAACCGATCACCACCTGGTGGTGAGTTGGATCCGCTGGGACGGGAGGAAGCCGGTCAGACCTGGCAGGCCCAAACGTATTGTGAGGGTCTGCTGGGAATGACTGGCGGAACCCTCTGTCAGCGAGGTCTTCAACTCCCACCTCCGGGAGAGCTTCTTCCAGATCCCGGGGGAGGTTGGAGACATGGAGTCCGAGTGGACCATGTTCTCCACCTCCATTGTCGATGCGGCCACTCGTAGCTGTGGTCTCAAGGTCTCTGGTGCCTGTCGCGGCGGCAGTCCCCAAACCCGGTGGTGGACACCAGAAGTAAGGGATGCTGTCAAGCTGAAGAAGGAGCCCTACTGATCTTTGTTGGTAGGTTGTACCCCAGAGGCAGCTGACAGGTACCAGCAGGCCAGGCGTGCCGCAGCCCGTGCGGTCACAGAGGCAAAAACTCGGGTCTGGGAGGAGTTCGGGGAGGCTATGGAGGAGGACTATTGGTCAGCCTCTAAGAGATTCTGGCAAACCGTCCGACGCCTCAGGAGGCGGAAGCAGGAGGTCTGGGCGGCTTTGCTTGAGCTGCTGCCCCCGCGACCCAACTCCGGATAAAGCGGAAGAAAATGGATGGATGGATGAATTTCTTTCATGCTGTGGCTGCTGTGACTCTGTCTATAGGCACGCTGCTGCTATATTTAGCCGCTGGTCATAACTGAGCTTGTAGCTCATCAATGAGCTGAGTGTGCACGTTTGTGCTGAAAGAAACATCTGATCATAGGCAGGGCCACTACATACAGGCTGTCTTCAGTGTGCTGTAGGACTGCAGCAACATGCAAACAGATCGACTGAGTGTGTCTTCAGGGAACACCAGGCTGGAGAGCCAGGGCTTTTTTTTTTGGTGGATTGAGCACAAACAAAAGGTTGTTTATGTGTGAAGCCTGTCGAGTCGCTGGGAGAGCCGGGTTAGCTGGGCCTGTTTGTTACCATGCAAGCAGAGGAGCTAAGCCTCGTTTTCGTGGGCTCTGCAGCAGAATGGTACATTGTGGACCTCCAGCTACCAAAGAACAGCTGCTGCACCCGAACCACAAGAGAAGCAGAGACTGACCAAAAAAAAAAAAGAAATCCCTCTCCACTGACAGACTGATGGTTTCACTCACAACAACATCATGCTCGGCTGTTTCAGAATTATTTATAACGTTGTTCAGTGGTTTCAGTGAGAGGACGCTGAGTACAGAGAATGTTTGTTTTTTCTTCAATGTGGCTCATCTAAGACCACAGCTGTGGGTTCAAATGCAGGTAAAAATAAACAATATTACAATATGTGATGACCATGCCGCTTTGGCCCTGATCAATGCCATTGTTATAACCAGAGGTTAAAGTGGGATTTCTCAGCTGGAGGAACCCCTGAAATCCAGTGCAGTGGGCAAAAATAACTCACCTCAAAACCCTCAGATGTGAGTTCTGACGGAGTAGTGTTTTCTCTTTTTTGTGGACAGACTGTCGGATCTGCTGTCCTACAAGATAAAGAAAAGTCATCAGCAGTTAATTGAATTGGTAATTGATTCAGAGTTGTTCTGTTTGTGAAGGCTTCAGATGCAAAATCCAGTATCTCCAAAATGACAAATTTTTAGTTGAGGCCAACATGCATTTGGCTGCTTAGGTAACTGTCAGTATGCAAAATTTTGAAGAATTTGAATAGACCATTTTGATTATATAATATACTTTCCTTTAAATCCCCATTTTAAATTGCAGTATTATTATTATTATTATTATTATTATTATTATATGGAATAAATGTCTTTAAAATGTCTTCAAAAGTGGACGTTTAAAGAAGGTTGGGGGATCCTTCAGACTCCTTGTCCCTGTGGCTATGCACCTCCACAGTCTCTGTTACTTGGAGGAAAACAGTCCCAACAAGAAGAAAAACGTGTTTATTCATGGGGAAAGTGTAATCTGATTGACCAGTAAGAATGTTATATCACATGTACATCCGTGAGACACAGAGTTGGTCCATATTTGAAGCAAAGGAAAGTATAAATATATCTTTAAAACTTGTTCCACAGGCACACTGGCTGTTTTTGCTGCGTCAGCACCATGATTATGAAACAGTGAGACTGACGTGCACTGTTGATGAGCAGCGTGAATACAATAAGCTTGTTGCGTATTTAAAAATATTAATGTTCAAAGCACCTCACATTTTTCACATTTTGTTATGTTACAGCCTTATTCCAAAATGGATGAAATTAATTTTTTTCCTGAATATTCTACACACAATACCCCATAATGACAATGTGAAAAAACATTTAAACCAAAAACGTATCGCCACAGCTGCCCTGTGGCAGACTGCCAGAAGCGTGACTGCCATTCTGCACCTACAGGCCCTCTGAACCAACATTTGTAAATAAGCATGTTTTTGCTTGTGGGAAGAAACTGAAGTACCCAGAGGAAACCCCAGGCAGGCACGGGGAGAACATGCGGACTCCACACAGAAAGGGCGGAAAGCGATCACACAACCTTCTTACTGTGAGGCAACAGTACCAACCACTAAGCTACCATGGTGAACATTTATGTTCTCATTATTTGTTCTCCAGTTTATCATGATGTTTCCCTGTTGATACTTTGTTCACTTTTGAATTCCATGTTTGTTTTTGCCTTTGTGTACTTTGGGTTTGAATTTTGGTTTTGTGACTTCTCTTTCTTAGGTTGTGTTTGTCTTAGGTTAGGTTTTGTTTGTAGTTTCCCTTGGATGTCTGTTTAGCTGTGAGGCACCTTTTGTCTTTGGTTTTTCATTTATCTTTGATGTCTTTTTAGTAGAATGCAATGGGCCCCAAACCTGGGGTCTAAAGTTGCACCCTAGGCTCTGTAGTTATCCTAACCAGATCTGGCATTGTATCCGAGGGCTCTCTTCAAGATGGTGATTGTTCCCTTAATTGCAGACAACTGCACCTCACTTGGGTGACCGGGGATTGCCTCAAGGTATTTCTTCAGGTTCTTCTTCATCAGGCCTGTTGCTCCCACCACAACTGGGATGATATCGATTTCTTTCAATGACCATGTTGTTCGTAGGTCATTTTTCAGGTCTTGGTATTTCGAGGTCTTTCCCCTTTCTGCTCGATTCAGGCCGTAGTCATTGGGGACTGTCACATCGATGATTTTGGCTGTTTTCTCTTGGTTGTTCCAGATGACAATATCAGGTTCGATTGCACCTCCTTCAATGTGTCTTCCTGCTGGGATCTCTTTGTCGTAGAAGACCGTTGGATGAGACTGGTGTTGGCTCATGCTCCCAGACATGTTCTTTGACTTCCATCTCCAGTTCCTTGCAGACCTTCCAGTGGAGATATTGACAGATCTTGTTGTGTCTGGATGTATAATGCCCATCTGCCATGAGGATCTGGCATGCTGAAGTTAGATGGTTTACACTCTCAACAGCTGTATGACAGAATCGGCATTTATCATTCTGTGAGATCCCTGCCATTTTTTTGAAGCCAATTTTTAGAAGTCCCTGATCTTGTGCTCCAATCAGATTTCTTACTCCATCAAAACCAAGTTTTCCATTTTTAAGCCACTGCATTGATCCAACTTTGTTGATGTATTCCTTTTCGAGTTCTTCTTGGAAACCTCCGACTCTTTTGTGCTGTTTCCATCTTTCCACTCGATGTTTTCCTTCTCTTTTGCTGTATTGTTCTCTGGTCTGTCTTGCAAGTTTTGTTGCAGGCTTGAGACTGTTGCTTTTTCTCTCTTGTAGAAGTTCTCCGCCAAAGTTTTTTGCCAGTTTAGTGATTGAGGTCCCTTTGGTTAAGGCCTCATGGTGTTGTGTGACTGTTTTTACGATTTCTTCTTCAGAGCACTTTAAGTACTGTCCAATACTTATTATAGATGCTCTGTAGGTCTGGTTGATTTCAGTGAGACCCAGACCGCCTTCTCTGCGAGGGAGATATATTCTGTCCATGCACTGATTTCTGTATGTGATTTTGTGGAGGCTGAGCATCTTCCTGGTTTTTGTGTCCAACTTATTAAGCTCACACTGTGGCCAGTCCACTATGCCAAACCCACAGGTCACCACTGGTATTGCAAACTGGTTTATGGCTGTGATCTTGTTTTTTGGTGTCAACTGTGTTTTGCAGATCTTTTTTAAGCGGTTTAGATATTCTTTTGTTGTTTTTGTTCTCATTTTCTTGTGCTCAATTGTATTACTTTGTTCGATTCCCAAGTATTTGTATGTGGAGTCTGCAGCCAGATCTTCAACGTAGCTCCCTTCATCCAATTGTATGTTTTCGGTTTTTGTCTTTTTACCTTTTGTCATTGTGCATTTTGAGCATTTCGTCCACCTGGTCGTTACTGTGAGTTTCTCTGTGAATTTTCAGACCTTTTGTCTGACTTAGTGCTTAGCTCAGATAAGATAATTATAGTGGGCGATTTTAACATCCACACAGATGCTGAGAATGACAGCCTCAACACTGCATTTAATCTATTATTAGACTCTATTGGCTTTGCTCAAAAAGTAAATGAGTCCACCCACCACTTTAATCATATCTTAGATCTTGTTCTGACTTATGGTATGGAAATAGAAGACTTAACAGTATTCCCTGAAAACTCCCTTCTGTCTGATCATTTTTTAATAACATTTACATTTACTCTGATGGACTACCCAGCAGTAGGGAATAAGTTTCATTACACTAGAAGTCTTTCAGAAAGCGCTGTAACTAGGTTTAAGGATATGATTCCTTCTTTATGTTCTCTAATGCCATATAACAACACAGTGCAGAGTAGCTACCTAAACTCTGTAAGGGAGATAGAGTATCTCGTCAATAGTTTTACATCCTCATTGAAGACAGCTTTGGATGCTGTAGCTCCTCTGAAAAAGAGAGCTTTAAATCAGAAGTGTCTGACTCCATGGTATAACTCTCAAACTCGTAGCTTAAAGCAGATAACCCGTAAGTTGGAGAGGAAATGGCGTCTCACTAATTTAGAAGATCTTCACTTAGCCTGGAAAAAGAGTCTGTTGCTCTATAAAAAAGCCCTCCGTAAAGCTAGGACATCTTTCTACTCATCACTAATTGAAGAAAATAAGAACAACCCCAGGTTTCTTTTCAGCACTGTAGCCAGGCTGACAAAGAGTCAGAGCTCTATTGAGCTGAGTATTCCATTAACTTTAACTAGTAATGAGTTCATGACTTTCTTTGCTAACAAAATTTTAACTATTAGAGAAAAAATTACTCATAACCATCCCAAAGACGTATCGTTATCTTTGGCTGCTTTCAGTGATGCCGGTATTTGGTTAGACTCTTTCTCTCCGATTGTTCTGTCTGAGTTATTTTCATTAGTTACTTCATCCAAACCATCAACATGTTTATTAGACCCCATTCCTACCAGGCTGCTCAAGGAAGCCCTACCATTATTTAATGCTTCGATCTTAAATATGATCAATCTATCTTTGTTAGTTGGCTATGTACCACAGGCTTTTAAGGTGGCAGTAATTAAACCATTACTTAAAAAGCCATCACTTGACCCAGCTATCTTAGCTAATTATAGGCCAATCTCCAACCTTCCTTTTCTCTCAAAAATTCTTGAAAGGGTAGTTGTAAAACAGCTAACTGATCATCTGCAGAGGAATGGTCTATTTGAAGAGTTTCAGTCAGGTTTTAGAATTCATCATAGTACAGAAACAGCATTAGTGAAGGTTACAAATGATCTTCTTATGGCCTCGGACAGTGGACTCATCTCTGTGCTTGTTCTGTTAGACCTCAGTGCTGCTTTTGATACTGTTGACCATAAAATTTTATTACAGAGATTAGAGCATGCCATAGGTATTAAAGGCACTGCGCTGCGGTGGTTTGAATCATATTTGTCTAATAGATTACAATTTGTTCATGTAAATGGGGAATCTTCTTCACAGACTAAAGTTAATTATGGAGTTCCACAAGGTTCTGTGCTAGGACCAATTTTATTCACTTTATATATGCTTCCCTTAGGCAGTATTATTAGACGGTATTGCTTAAATTTTCATTGTTACGCAGATGATACCCAGCTTTATCTATCCATGAAGCCAGACGACACACACCAATTAGTTAAACTGCAGGATTGTCTTACAGACATAAAGACATGGATGACCTCTAATTTCCTGCTTTTAAACTCAGATAAAACTGAAGTTATTGTACTTGGCCCCACAAATCTTAGAAACATGGTGTCTAACCAGATCCTTACTCTGGATGGCATTACCCTGACCTCTAGTAATACTGTGAGAAATCTTGGAGTCATTTTTGATCAGGATATGTCATTCAAAGCGCATATTAAACAAATATGTAGGACTGCTTTTTTGCATTTACGCAATATCTCTAAAATCAGAAAGGTCTTGTCTCAGAGTGATGCTGAAAAACTAATTCATGCATTTATTTCCTCTAGGCTGGACTATTGTAATTCATTATTATCAGGTTGTCCTAAAAGTTCCCTAAAAAGCCTTCAGTTAATTCAAAATGCTGCAGCTAGAGTGCTGACGGGGACTAGAAGGAGAGAGCATATCTCACCCATATTGGCCTCTCTTCATTGGCTTCCTGTTAATTCTAGAATAGAATTTAAAATTCTTCTTCTTACTTATAAGGTTTTGAATAATCAGGTCCCATCTTATCTTAGGGACCTCGTAGTACCATATCACCCCAATAGAGCGCTTCGCTCTCAGACTGCAGGCTTACTTGTAGTTCCTAGGGTTTGTAAGAGTAGAATGGGAGGCAGAGCCTTCAGCTTTCAGGCTCCTCTCCTGTGGAACCAGCTCCCAATTCAGATCAGGGAGACAGACACCCTCTCTACTTTTAAGATTAGGCTTAAAACTTTCCTTTTTGCTAAAGCTTATAGTTAGTTATGCTGCTATAGACGTAGACTGCTGGGGGGTTCCCATGATGCACTGTTTCTTTCTCTTTTTGCTCTGTATGCACCACTCTGCATTTAATCATTAGTGATCGATCTCTGCTCCCCTCCACAGCATGTCTTTTTCCTGGTTCTCTCCCTCAGCCCCAACCAGTCCCAGCAGAAGACTGCCCCTCCCTGAGCCTGGTTCTGCTGGAGGTTTCTTCCTGTTAAAAGGGAGTTTTTCCTTCCCACTGTAGCCAAGTGCTTGCTCACAGGGGGTCGTTTTGACCGTTGGGGTTTTACATCATTATTGTATGGCCTTGCCTTACAATATAAAGCGCCTTGGGGCAACTGTTTGTTGTGATTTGGCGCTATATAAAAAAAAAATTGATTGATTGATTGATCCAGTCCAAATTCCATGCCAATGTCTTTTGTGAACTTATGGACAGTTTCCACAAGCTGACTGAGTCCGTTTTTTGTGTTGGCATAGATTTTCAAATCGTCCATGAACAACAGATGGTTCACAAGTTTTTGGTTTTCCTTTCCTTTGTCTTTACTTAAGTCATATCCGATGTCATGCTCCTTCAGGATTTTGCTGAGCGGGTTCATGATTAAGCAGAATAAGAGAGGTGAAAGGCTGTCTCCCCGAAGTATTCCTCTCTGAACTTGTATGTCTGGGATTGTTATTTGTCCCTCTGTGTGATTGAGGGTGATGGTGGTGTTCCAGTTGTTCATTTGTGCTCTCAGGAAAGATCTTATTTCCTCATTGATGTTGTAGAGTTCTAAGCACCTCATGATCCAGGAGTGTGGTACACTGTCAAAGGCTTTTTTGTAGTCAATCCAAGCCATGCTGAGGTTCCTCTGCCTTGTTTTGCAGTCCTCCAGGACAACTTAGCTTGTCATGTGTGTTTCAACCCTGTCTCCCCTCTTCACACACCTGCCGCTCATTTGATCATTAGCTCATTTGTATATTTAAGCCGCACCTTTTCCTTGTTTAGTTTGCCAGCTTCTTTACATTGTTTCCACCTGTGAGTAGTTCATAATGATCTTGAGACTTCTTTGTCACCTTTTTATCTTTTCCTTGATGGAAAGATGGAAATTGTTTTGTGTTTGATTTGGACTTTGTTTTCCCACGTTGCACTTGCGTTACTGGCTTGGACTGTATTTCATGCGCTGAATTATTAAATTCTTTAATTAAATAAAATTTTGCAACTTACCTCACGTTTCGTTGCTGCCTGCACATTGCGTTCATTCATTCACATACGTTTTACTGGATCCACATTCATGGAAACTGGTGATCTAAAGATGTTTCACAAATCATGTAATTTTTTACTTTGTAAGTCCCTTTGGGTGCTCCCTTGTTTGCACTCGGGGTCGCCACAGCAAATCCAAGGTGGATCTGCATGTTGAATTGGCACAGGTTTTATGCCGGATGCCCTTCCTGACGCATCTCCACATTACATGGAGAAATCTGGCAGGAGCCTTCTGAACTGAAGCCAAGCGCATTAACCACTTGGCCACCACCTCTGCTATCATGTGATTTTTACTTTAATTTTATTAAATATGGGGCTAAAGTCATATATCCTGGTCAGAAGCAAATGTTTTCAAAATTAGCTTCTTACAGAAAGACACCAAGTGGGTTCTGGGTGAAGTTAAAATTTTTGTAGTCCTGATCATCGATAAGGGCCCCTTCACACATAGTGTGAAGTTTGGATGGCGTTTGTACAAAAACGGCGACACTGCACGAAACAGTTAGAAATTAGCGCACAAAACATTGCGCTGACAGGCAGGCGTGCACGAACCCGGTGCGAGAGTTCGTGCACACGCCAGTGTCCGTCAAGTAGGAACAGAGCCAGGTGCAGCACATGGCACTGCTTATGTGGAAGAAATGAGAAGCAGTGTGCTCTGATCATGTCCACATCTACTGATCAGGTGCGTCCAGCCAGCCGCGCGCATGTTCTGCCTGACACGTGTCTTGTGGATGGCACGCCACAGCACAGACACCACATCATGTGGAACAGAGCTCATGTGGGTGACGTGACGGTCAGATCGCCCGCTGCATGTTCTGATCTGACATTTGTTTCAACCTGGGGGGCTGTCAGTGTCCGCTCCATGCACGCACTCGCTTGCTGCAGCTTGTTGCCACCACGGCGATATATGTTTTTATTTATGTCCACGCAAATACAGCAATCACACACACATGCCTCACAGCTGCTTCTGTTGGAAGCCACGCCTCCCATGATTGGAGCACACACACCCGTGTGGCAGTGTGTGTTTGCAAAGTCACACTCATGGGGAACTTAGACAAATTTCACAGCAGTACGACAGCGATTGTCTGCAGTCTGTTGTCGTGTCAAGAGTGTGACTGGCCACACATTTTCTAAGTGCCATGCGACCGGTGTTAGATGTTCATGCGTGTCACCTGGAATTTGGCCGGTACCTGCCACTAGAGGGTGTGATGGATTTGCACAGTGCACACTTGTGCACAAATAGTTGTAGCAACAGGGGTACGAAGCGTTGGAGGCAGAGACGACATTACACAGTTTGCACACAATTCCTACGTCATATGCACTGAGTGTGTCCATCCAAACTTCACACTGTGTGTGAAGGGTTAGGGTTTTGCTACACCTATATTTATTCAGTTTCCTCAAAGTATGTTTCTAATATTCTCAATGCCTTAAATAATGAATATACTTTGAGAGAAACAAATACATTTTGGTCTAACAAAATTACAACACCTTTGTAAAAGTATAACCGAGTTTAACATTGTTTAGTGCCAGGTTTGGAAAAGCAGAGGAATTTACCCTAGAAAATTAAGTAAGTGGATAGATAGATAGATAGATAGATAGATAGATAGATAGATAGATAGATAGATAGATAGATAGATAGATAGATAGATAGATAGATAGATAGATAGATAGATAGATAGATAGATAGATAGATAGATAGATAGATAGATAGATAGATAGATAGATAGATAGATAGATAGATAGATAGATAGATAGATAGATAGATAGATAGATAGAGTGAGTTGTATCTAAAAGTTTGGGCACCCCTGATCATTTCCATGATTTTCCTTTATACATCATTGGTTGTTTGGATCAGCAACTTCAGTTAAATACATATATAGCATATATATGCTTCCTATAGTTTCCAATGAGAGTCTGGATTCTGGTTGAAAGTATTTTGAACCATTCTTCTTTACAATACATCTCTGGTTTGTTGGTTTCCGAGCATGAACAGCCCGCTTAAAATCACACCACAGATCTTCAATAATATTCAGGTCTGGGGACTCAGATGGCCATTCCAGAACGTTGTACTTGTTCTTCTGCATGAATGCCTTAGTAGATTTTGGCAGTGTTTAGGATTGTTGTGTTGTTGAAAGATCCAGCCCCGGCATGACTTCAACTTTGTCACTGATTCATGAACATTGTCCTCAAGAATCTGCTGATATTGGCTGGAATCCATGTGACCCTCAACTTTAACAAGATTCCCAGTACCTGCACTGGCCACACAGCCCCACAGCATGATGGACCCACTTCCAAATTTTACTGTAGGTAGCAAGTGTTTTTCTTGGAATATTGTGTGCTTTTTCAGCCATGCATACCACCCCTTGTTATGTCCAAATAACTCAATTTTAGTTTCATCAGTCCACAGCACCTTATTCCAAAATGAAGCTAGCTTGTCCAAATGTGCTTTAGCATACCTCAAGCAACTCTGTTTGTTGCGTGTATGCAGAAAAGACTTCATCTGCATTACACATGCTGCATCATACAGCATTTCTTCATGCAAAGTGCGCTGTATAGTTAAACAACACTATCTGCAGCATGATTGTGTTGTAGGTCTTTGGAGCAGGTCTGTGGGTTGACTATTTCAATTTAATTTATTTTCAATTTATTTTCATTTATATAGCACCAAATCACAACAGAGTTGCCTCAAGGCGCTTCAAGTAAGGTCTAACCTTACTAACCCCCAGAGCAGCAGTGGTAAGAAAATATTTCCCTCTGAGGTAGAAACCTCAAGCAGACCAGACTCTGCTTGGGCCATGCTACAGACATAAATTACAGAACAATTCACAAAACGAATATACAGGAAATGCTGTTGGTGCACAGGACAGGAGGATCACCAGCACAAATACCACACCCACCCACTCTCTCTGGATGGAGCTGCAGCTTAAACAGAGAGAAAAAACAGAATCAGGCATCAGAAAGACAAGAAATACAATAAAATTTGTCAGCATTAAACAACAAGAAAAACAGAAGAAATACTAAGGTGATCGCTGGACATTAGCCCTAAACTGTTGTGTGTTGGGGGGTGTGGCTGGATGTTTTGGTGTTCTTTTCTTTTCTTTGCTCCTCAGGTGGCATGGAAACGGATTTGTCTGTGGAGAAGGTGCTGGCTGAAGAATCCTCACCCTCATCAACATCATGTGAAGCACCTGTGACTGGTGCTCACATGCAACCTTAAAGACTTTCAGCTGAAGCAGATAATTGGATGGCGTTCTGCTTTTAAGGCATGTGTGATTCAAGCAGAACTGCCGGGAACTCGACCTTGTGATGTTCGTTTGTGAGACGCTGAGGACCGCGCCTGGGTTTGACACATCGAGCCCGTGAAGCAAGGAAGGGTGAGGGACACATGCTGTCAGCACACATTAAAGGTAATTAAGTATTTGACTAATTGTTGATAGTAACTTGGAGTTTTGTTACACAGTATACTTGAATTGTGATGAGAATTGTGCAGCTTGCTTCTCACTGCTGTGGCGTGCAGGATAAGTGATCCTCCACTTGTTGTGAGAAGCTGCTCATTTGCATAAAGATAAAAAGTACAGACCTGAATGTGTTGCTGATAGTGTGTGTCTTTTGAAAGATATTGTTGTAACTGCTGACTTACCTCACATCGTCTTTGCTTCACAGAGAGTCAGTTTGTCGTGTCCACCTGGGGGGTGTTTGTCTGGTGGTAGTGGGTCCAGGAACGCCGGACTTCTCTCCTTGCGGGCGCTGGAGAGCGTGCCAGCAGTCACTCCTCCAGAAGGACGTTGGTTTTGGTTTTGTACATTTTATTTAGGCACAGGTGAAAAATAAATTGTTTTTGTTGTTGGAACCACTTTCTGGTTACTTTTAGCGCTGGGTTCTGTCTGACGCAGGTTCGCTCCTCAATCAGCGTCGACACATAACATAAACTTCAATAAAAGACCCAGAATTTAGGTAAAGTTGAGGTTGCTGTCCGCTCCGTTTACTAATAAAATTAATTAGAAGAGTAAAAAGCGTAGAACTATACTATACCAGTATGCTAGCCATACAAAAGGGAAAATAAATGCGTCTTAAGTCTGGACTTGAAAGTCTCCGCAGAATCTGACTGTTTTATTGACACAGGGAGATCATTCCACAGAACAGGGGCACGATAAGAGAAAGCTCTGTGACCCGCAGACTTTTTATTCACACAAGGGACACAAAGTAGTCCTGCACCATGAGGACACAAAGCCCAGGCCGGTACGTAAGGTTTAATTAGGTCAGCTAGGTAGGGAGGTGCCAGTCCATGAATAATTTTATAGGTTAGTAGCAGAACCTTAAAATCTGATCTCACTGGGACAGGAAGCCAGTGAAGAGACACCAAAATGGGTGTAATGTGGTCAAACATTTTGCTTCCTGTCAAAAGTCTGGCTGCAGCATTTTGAACCAGTTGGAGAGCCCTAATGCTAGACTGTGGTAAACCAGAAAATAATACATTGCAGTAGTCCAATCTAGAAGAGATAAACACATGGATCAGGGTCTCAGCATCAGCCATAGACAAGATGGGACGAATCTTCGCTATATTTCTCAGGTGGAATCAAATCAAATCAAATCAATTTTATTTATATAGCACCAAATCACAACAGTTACCCTAAGGTGCTTTATATTGTAAGGCAAAAGCCATACAATAATTACAGAAAAACCCCAACGGTCAAAACAACCCCCTATGAGCAAGCACTTGGCGACAGTGGGAAGGAAAACTCCCTTTTAACAGGAAGAAACCTCCAGCAGAACCAGGCTCAGGGAGGGGCAGTCTTCTACTGGGACTGGTTGGGGCTGAGGGAGAGAACCAGGAAAAAGACATGCTGTGGAAGAGAGCAGAGATCAATCAATCAATCAATCAATCAATTTTTTTTATATAGCGCCAAATCACAACAAACAGTTGCCCCAAGGCGCTTTATATTGTAAGGCAAGGCCATACAATAATTATGTAAAACCCCAATGGTCAAAACGACCCCCTGTGAGCAAGCACTTGGCTACAGTGGGAAGGAAAAACTCCCTTTTAACAGGAAGAAACCTCCAGCAGAACCAGGCTCAGGGAGGGGCAGTCTTCTGCTGGGACTGGTTGGTGCTGAGGGAGAGAACCAGGAAAAAGACATGCTGTGGAGGGGAGCAGAGATCGATCACTAATGATTAAATGCAGAGTGGTGCATACAGAGCAAAAAGAGAAAGAAACAGTGCATCATGGGAACCCCCCAGCAGTCTACGTCTATAGCAGCATAACTAAGGGATGGTTCAGGGTCACCTGATCCAGCCCTAACTATAAGCTTTAGCAAAAAGGAAAGTTTTAAGCCTAATCTTAAAAGTAGAGAGGGTGTCTGTCTCCCTGATCTGAATTGGGAGCTGGTTCCACAGGAGAGGAGCCTGAAAGCTGAAGGCTCTGCCTCCCATTCTACTCTTACAAACCCTAGGAACTACAAGTAAGCCTGCAGTCTGAGAGCAAAGCGCTCTATTGGGGTGATATGGTACTACGAGGTCCCTAAGATAAGATGGGACCTGATTATTCAAAACCTTATAAGTAAGAAGAAGAATTTTAAATTCTATTCTAGAATTAACAGGAAGCCAATGAAGAGAGGCCAATATGGGTGAGATATGCTCTCTCCTTCTAGTCCCCGTCAGTACTCTAGCTGCAGCATTTTGAATTAACTGAAGGCTTTTTAGGGAACTTTTAGGACAACCTGATAATAATGAATTACAATAGTCCAGCCTAGAGGAAATAAATGCATGAATTAGTTTTTCAGCATCACTCTGAGACAAGACCTTTCTGATTTTAGAGATATTGCGTAAATGCAAAAAAGCAGTCCTACATATTTGTTTAATATGCGCTTTGAATGACATATCCTGATCAAAAATGACTCCAAGATTTCTCACAGTATTACTAGAGGTCAGGGTAATGCCATCCAGAGTAAGGATCTGGTTAGACACCATGTTTCTAAGATTTGTGGGGCCAAGTACAATAACTTCAGTTTTATCTGAGTTTAAAAGCAGGAAATTAGAGGTCATCCATGTCTTTATGTCTGTAAGACAATCCTGCAGTTTAGCTAATTGGTGTGTGTCCTCTGGCTTCATGGATAGATAAAGCTGGGTATCATCTGCGTAACAATGAAAATTTAAGCAATATCGTCTAATAATACTGCCTAAGGGAAGCATGTATAAAGTGAATAAAATTGGTCCTAGCACAGAACCTTGTGTAACTCCATAATTAACTTTAGTCTGTGAAGAAGATTCCCCATTTACATGAACAAATTGTAATCTATTAGACAAATATGATTCAAACCACCGCAGCGAAGTGCCTTTAATACCTATGGCATGCTCTAATCTCTGTAATAAAATTTTATGGTCAACAGTATCAAAAGCAGCACTGAGGTCTAACAGAACAAGCACAGAGATGAGTCCACTGTCCGAGGCCATAAGAAGATCATTTGTAACCTTCACTAATGCTGTTTCTGTACTATGATGAATTCTAAAACCTGACTGAAACTCTTCAAATAGACCATTCCTCTGCAGATGATCAGTTAGCTGTTTTACAACTACCCTTTCAAGAATTTTTGAGAGAAAAGGAAGGTATCAATCACTAAATGCAGAGTGGCGCATATAGAGCAAAAAGAGGTGGAAAAAAAGAAACACTGGAAGAAAGCAGTCCTCATAATATTTCTAATGTGGAGGCCAAAGGACAATCTAGGATCAAAAATTACCCCAAGGTTCCTCACTTTGTCAGTGTGATGAATGACACAGGAGCCTAGGCTGAGCGTTAACTGGTCAAATTGATGCCGATGTTTCACTGGATCAAGAACCATCATTTTAGTCTTATCAGTGTTTAAAAGTAGGAAGTTTCTAGACATCCAACTTCTCATAGCAGTGAAAGGTAATCCCAAAACGCCACATTATGTGCCCAAGGGGAGCTATATAAAGGGAGAAAAGCAGGGGGCCTAAGAGAGACCCCTGTGGAACCCCAAATTTCATGTCACTAAGGTTAGACATAGTGTTACTGTACAAAACACAGTGAGAATGACTGGTCAAGTATGACGTCAGCCATGCAAGGGCACTCCCAGTAATCCCAAAATGATTTTCCAGCCTATCAAGTAGAATATGATGATCCACTGTATCAAATGCAGCACTGAGATCTAACAGCAACAGAACAGTAGTGGTGTCCGAATCCATTGCAAGCAGAAGATCATTCACCACTTTAGTGAGAGCCATCTCTGTGGAATGATATTTTCTAAAAGCAGACTGCAGTGGCTCAAAGAGATTATTCTCAGTAAGATAGTCCACGAGCTGCTATTGTAAAATCTGATTCTAATCAGATCTCCCTGATTGACTGTCCACATTATTATATAGCAGGTGACCAGATCTGATCTGTGACATAGTCTTATCCATGTTGATTGCTACGGTAACAGGCTACACCCAAGAAAAACATGGACAACAGCAAACTGCCTGTTTCTGTCTGAAATGGTTCTGTGGAGCCCAGAGAGCGAACAGGCACTTTATTTCTTCACCTGTCCACCATTTATTCCTACATGCTCTGGTGTTTCTGACCATTTTCTTTGTGCTTTTTCCACTTGTTCCAACTCCTCAGGTAAGGTGCCTCGAGTCGATGTCCATCTCTCTGGAACTTGATCATGCTTGTTTGCGTCATGCTGCAAGTGATGCAGAGGACACTTTGAAACCTGTTTGAGTGACTGAGACGTTCAGCTTGAAACAACTTTGCAAAAATGCAATTTGAATCGCATTTCAAACCACCTCTAACCGTTATTTGAATCCGTATTGGAAAAAAGGTGTTGGTGCAGAGACAAATTACAAAATCTGCTTTGCTGTCCAAATACTTGTGGGCCTGACTCTATGGGTTCCCCACAGCTCCTGTCACATGCACGCTCATAATGCATGTGATATAAAAGAACACCTCACAACATCTTTTTTATTTTCATAATTTTGAGTAAAAATCCGTAAAATAAAAAAAAAATCTTCAGACTCGGGTTCAGTTTCTGTGCTGTTGGTCAAATCTTGAGGTACTTCTAAATTAAGTTTCTTCATGCATTTACTGATTTGCAGAGTAAAAATATAAAACGTTTTATGTCAGCAGGAAGCTGGAAAAAGACTTTGGAAGTCAGACAGGTTGGGGGTGGTCAGTCCAGTCTGAGTCTTGTCCGCGTTACTGTCGGCCCTCAACAAGACCCGTCTGCATTCCTGTCCTCTGCATGACCCCTCCGTAGGGCCACGAGACGTACTGCAGTAATCAGCCCCTGTCAGCACCTCGGTTATGTTGCATGGACTCAATCCAGTAAATGAGAACCGAACGTGTAACAGCGTCTGATGAAAAGTAACTTTGTTTACACTCAAACTCACTGTTTCACCTTTGTCCTTTCATTCAATTTTTTCTTCACTCTGCTAACACACAGCAACAGAGGATTTGGGGTCAAATCTCACTGTTATAAACCTGTTTTGTGGAACATGTGGAAAGTTTGGAGGCCAAAGGTTTCTCATGTCATTGTGTCTGTCCGACACTGGAAAAAGAACATTTAATAGTTTGCATTGACTCTGTGCTGTTTGGCCTGTGATATGTGCACTTAAAGGTGGACTGAAATGCATTTAATCTAGCACACGCTGGGCCCTATCTTGACAATCAATTTCACAGACAAAAGCACATGGTGTAAATCTATCTAATAAGTAATACTGTAATATAGTATGTTGTCCTATTTTTACTTTAATGGGTACTGATGTCACATAGTTAACCCCATCTACTTCATTCCACTTCTCAAACATGCAGAACAAGTTGGTGAATGTAGGCGATGATCGCCATGAAGCTATGATTAACGGCGTCCGTGTGTCAGCATGGTGAATATCAACTCTTCGCCATGAAATTACGTTGTTCCTTTTGAAGGCTTTATTTTTGTCATATCATCATGAAAATTGATACACAGGTTGAGCATGACAACCTCTTACAATTCATAGGGGCGTCGTCCATGGGCAGGGCAAAATGCCTCAATAGCGCCCCCTTGCAACTTTCAAAAACCCCTTCCCATGGGGGTTTTTTTGGAGTAGGGAGATGAAAATTGGTACACATGTGTGACTTGCATGTATACCAATAAAAGTACAAAAAAGTCTCTTGCACCATGGGTCTACTCCAAACAGGAAGACAGCCATTTGGAATTTTTGTGTAAATTTGGCATGATTTCCACACGCTGTATTTGAACAAACTCCTCCTAGGGATTCTGTCCAGTGTACTTCAAATTTCTTTCAGATCATCTAGAGACAATACTGATCAAAAGTTATCGAAAGCTTTTCTCTATGTTGAAGGGTGTGGCCGCTATGTTGCTGCCATTTTGAACCTTTGCCATGTAACATCAAGTCATGATAACTCCTTCATGCTTTGCCTGATTAACTTGAAACTTCAAATGTGTGATGAGGGTTGGCCCCTGAACACACCTGGTCCCTCTCTTTGTACTCTGAACGCCCCCTAGTGGATGAACCATCAATTTGTCATAACTCGTTCAGACATTATCTGATTGACTTGAAACTTCATGTGTAATAACGGTCAGCCCCCCAACACACCTGGCCCCTCTGTTTGTGCACTGAGCACCCCGTAGTGGATGAACTATCAACATGTCATAACTCCTTCATGCATTGTGTGATTTGCTTGAAACTTGAACTGTGTGATGTTGGTCAGCCCCTGTATGTACCTGCCCACATCTAGCGCACATCCACTGCGCACTCACTCGCACACAAGTGGAGCTGAAATTATCACTCAGCCATGTGTGAGTGTGTGTGTGTGTGTGTGTGTGTGTGTGTGTGTGTGTGTGTGTGTGTGTGTGTGTGTGTGTGTGTGTGTGTGTGTGTGTGTGTGTGCATAACGCTGCATGAGCCACATGTGAGCACACGTGCCACTGGACAGCTTTGCTGAAAGTTTGCTGGCAGTGGGCCAAGCAGTCCCATGCATCCAACAGAGCCTTTCCAGGGAACTTTAATTTCATTTTTTATATTTTGGCTCACTTCAGCAGCACAATGCAACTCTGGACATCGCGATGGTTGGATTATCACATGGGATTTATTTTTGCAGCACACAGCAGCAAGGTGAAACACTCCTGGACCCCTGTTGGAGGTGAGATTCATGTTTATTAATGGTGTCACGGCCTGGCACAACAGTTCCATGTCATATCTCCTATAGAGTTAGAAGGTGAGCATATATTTCAGAGGTGAGATCCGTTCAGTTTCGAGCCTGACACATGCAGTGACGCGTTGCCGTGCATCACGGAGAGGCACAGCTGCCCATGTTACATATAGATATGATGGAGACAATAGTTTGCATTATTTAAGTTGCCCATGGGAAGGAATGGACAAATATCTGTCCTGGAAGGTCTACTATGGATATAACAGCCTGTTCAGATTTGCAGCAGCATGTGCACAGTAGCGCAAGGTGCTTTCGGTTTGATAAGCCTTGTTGACATTCACTGTACATGATAATAATTCATAATTATTATCATGATGAAGCGTGCCACATGCATCTCAACAGTTCCTTTGCGCTCCGGGGGTATATTATTATATGTGGCACATGCAGGTCATACCGGCTGAGTTTGCTGTGCCAGATCCAACTTGAGGTTCCCTGTATGCGCTCAAATTGTTTCGGATCCTGTTTTGCTGCCATCAGAATATGTAAATTGTGGTCAGATGGTCCTCAGATTGCACATGGACCGCTGTCGGATAGGTGTATCATCTTGACTGCATCTGGAAAGTTTTGAACATGTGCATCACATTCGAGGCCGCCGCCTGATTCTGACCAATTGTGTGGACTTCTGCAGATGGCTCTCATAACGTTTTGGAACTGAAACCTGGTACTTTTTGGATATGCGCCGATTCGTCATCTGACACCATTCTGTGTGATTCTGGCTGTGTGACGGGGGTGTAAGAGTGTTGATGCAAAATGTTTCATTTGAATTTTGATTTTTGTCTTGTTCCTGGCATTTGTAAATTGTTTTATTCTTCAGTTTTTGTTTAAATTGTAAAACCTTTGTAAAAAGCTCTGTTTTATAAATACAAGTATAATCATAAAAATAATAATAATTATTATTGTCGTTGCTGTTATTGTTGTTTCTGTTGTAAAATTCTGAGTTTCCCACTGAGTGACTGAAAACACAGTAAAGACACTGTAAATGTAATTAAAGTTGGTCAGTTTGTCCGTTGACACAGCACAGTGTGTGAGTGTTGTTTTACCAGCAGGTACACACCTAAACCTTCGTGTGAAATATCTCTGGATTTTATCCTGAATTCTTTCTAAAGGGCTCTACAATTGTCTGTGTTTACTACCTGTGTCTGGCCTTTCTTTGGCCGTCAATTCTACATTGCTTTTTTGTCATTTTCAGTCAAAGTTGAAGGTCTCCCACATTTGATATAAAGTGAGTAGATGATCTCCAATCGTTTCCGCTGGGGCTCAGTACCTCACTGTTCAAGTTCACTTCTTCAGATGATGGGGGTAAACAGAAAAAAAGGAGCTTGACTGCAGTATTGATTTTCTGGCACCGCCCTGCTTACATTAAGAAATGCCAATAGGAGCATTCCACCCCGACGCTTTGGTTCACGACGAGTTCACTTGTCATTTTCTATAATTCTGACAAAACCAAGATGCTTAACCATGATGTAGTTAGCCATGCTGAGCAGCCCAAGGGCTTTCTGATTGAATTAGGCGTCTGTGTTCTGCCATTTGGTACCAGCCTGAAGTATTTCCAACACTTAATGAGACAGAAGTTATTTACTGTCTTCAAAGAGGCAATTTGGAAAAATGAACAATGCTGCTGTTCATAAATTAACCAATTAGGGGAGGTCCAGCTTTTCTTACCGTTAATGTAAGTGTTGCGTTTCATTGCTTCTTTACATCATGTGTTCTGGTGATGTTTGCATTTATTACGAGAGCAGGTTTCAGACAACATTGTAACTGTTGTGTATATGTGTGACTGCAGTGTTTGGTCCAACCACATCCAGTCAAAGTGATTTTTAGCTCTTTCATTTGACTTGTGACCGCAGAGGATCCACCATGGATCCACTGTTAAAGGAGATTTTTTTTAATGAAAGACGTGCGGGCAGATTGCAGCGTCGGCTCGCAGCCGCCGCGACGCTCCGCCACAGGAAAAACACCTCTGTTGGAAGCCTTAAGGACAAGTTGGAACATGTCCAGCTGATAAACAATTTCTCATATACTCACTCCACTGAAAGCCATCAAAAGCCGCCTGGATTTTACAAATGGTTATCAACACGGAGGTGTTTTTCCTGTGCCGCCGCGCCGCGTCGGCTGCGTCCCGATGCGTGGACCCGTCCGCACGTCTTTCATTAAAAAATTCTCCTTTAACAGTGGAATATCCGGATAAAATGCTGAAACCGACTTCTTCTGAAACTTCTCTGTTCTCTCACGACGTCCTGGATCAATAGAGCCTGAAATGTGGAGGTTTTAAGCTTGAAACAGGCTGATGACGCCGCCTGAGAGCGCTGAGCGACGTCTCGCACCGTGAAAAGTCCTTAAAGCGACAGAATCACCTCAAAATCTCTCATCAGCTGTTAAAATTTTCACTGAAACCAGCTTAATTTTCGAACCGTGTCCACTTCGATGTGTCTCACAGGTTTAGAAAAAATTTTGATCAAACAAAGCGCCAGTCTCTCAGCAACTTCTCAGACAAAGGAATTCCGACGAGGGGCTGGACGACTCCTCCCACAAGGAGTGCTTACAGGCGAATGACGTCACCGACAGGCGTGGAAAAACTCACGCATGCGCACGAGGGTTCAAGCATGTCTGACGTAAAAACATGAATGAAATCCATATAGTTTTTGAAAAAATAAAAAGGACCTATACTTTACGGACAGACCTCGTATATATATATACATATATATATACATATATATATATATACATATATATATACATATATGTATATATATATATATATATATATATATATATATATATACATATATGTATATATATATATATATATATATATATATATATATATATATATATATATATATATACATATATATATATATATAAGTCCATAGTTCAAACAACGTGTTCAGTTCAAATCTGAAGCAAACATTTTTCTTTTTCTACTAAGGTGGATTAGAACTTTTTGTGGTACACAGCACCAACTACTGGACAGGAGGAACCTAGCAGCCATTGTGACTCACTGATTTGAAAATGCAGCTCTTTTTAACCAGACGTGTGGTGCCGTGACATGTCAATCATCTGTGTCCAGTCAGATTTCAGGAGAGTCCAGTGATTCATGGGATCTCGTCTGTCAATCCAGGAAGTGTTTGACATTTGAACATTTCCTGTTTTACTGTGGACTTGAATTTTGGCACTTCCTGTTTGGGACGCACTGTACCATAAGTGAGCTTCATGCTGCTGAGCGACACTTTGCTCATTATTATTATTATTATTATTATTATTATTATTATTAGGGCCCGAGTAGACAATGTCCTACAAGGACCCTATTGTAATTGCGCTGTTTATTATTATTATTATTATTATTATTATTTATTATTATTATTATTATTATTATTATTATTATTATTATTCTCACTTTTGAAATTGAAATTTCGGCCTCTTCCCATGCTCAAAAACTCACCAAACTTTCCAAAGTTGTCCGTCCGGATCCGGAATTCGATATTTTGGGAGCGTCGCACATGTTCGCAGAAATATCGCGAAATAGCGCCCCCTAGAAATTTTCAAAAACCCCTCCTCATTGGGCTTTTTTCATAGTAGCCTCATGAAATTCGGTACACATATTTAACATGCCAGGACGCACGAAAAAGTCTCTTACTGTCATGGTGAAATATCAACAGGAAGTCGGCCATTTTGATTTTAAGTTTCGATTTTGAGCAAACTTTTGCCATTTTTGGCCATTTCCACTACTTACATTTGAACGAACTCGTTCTAGGGATTTCATCCGATCGTCTTCAAATTTGGTCAAAATCATCACAACACAATGGTGATCAAAAGTTATCAAAAGATTCTAATTAAATCAAAAGGCGTGGCTGCTAGGGGTCGTCAAACTTTGGCGAGCTTTTCGGAGCACGCCATTTCACTTCGAACGGCTGTCACGCCCACATACTTCATCGTAGATCCTTCAAACTTACTGGACATGATGAGGGCTCCGCCCTGAACGTCTACATATCTTAAGTTCCCACCTGTGCCATAGCGCCCTCCGGTGGTGGTGGGAAATGTCCTATTTTTACTTTAAGAGGTCCTGATGTCACATACTTAACCCAATCAACTTCATTCCACTTCTAAAACATGCAGAATAAATTGGTGAACGTGGGCGTTGAGCGCCATGAAGTTACGAGTAACGGCGTCCGTGTGGCGGCGTGACGAATATTGCCCATTCGCCATGAAATTCTTCATTCTTCATTTTGACGGCTTTAATTTTGTCACATCATCATGAAAATTGATACACAGGTCGAGCACGACAACCTCTTACAATTCATAGGGTCCTCGCCCATGGGCGGGGCAAAATGTCTCAATAGCGCCCCCTTGAAACTTTCAAAACCCCCTCCCCATAGGAGTTTTTTTGGAGTAGGGAGATGAAAATTGGTACACGTGTGACTTGCATAGACATACAAAAAAGTCTCTTGCACCATGGATCTACTCTAAACAGGAAGCCGGCCATTTTGAATTTTCTTCTCATTTTGGCGTGATTTCCACATGTTGTATTTGAAGGAACTCCTCATAGGGATTTTGTCCAATGCACTTCAAATTTCTTCCACATCAATCACAGACAATACTGAGCAAAAGTTATCGAAAGCTTTTCTTTATGTCGAAGGGTGTGGCCGGTATGGCGCCGCCATTTTGACCCTTCGCCATGGAACATTATACTTAAACAGGTCCTGATGTCACATACTTAACACCATCAACTTCCTTCCACTTCTAAAACATGCTGATCAACTTGGTGAACATAAGCGATGATCGCCATGAACTTCCGAGTAACGGCTTCTGTGTGGTGGCGTACCGAATATCGCCCTTTCACCATGAAATTACGTTCTTCCTTTTGACGGCTTTAATTTTGTCATATCATCATGAAAATTGATACACAGGTCAAGCATGACAACCTCTTACAATTCATAGGGGCGTCGTCCATGGGCGTGGCAAAATGCCTCAATAGCGCCCCCTTGAAACTTTCAAAAACCCTCCCCATAGGGGTTTTTTTGTACTAGGGACATGAAAATTGGTACACATGTCTGACTTGCATAGACGTACAAAAAAGTCTCTTGCACCATTTGTCTACTCCAAACAGGAAGTCGGCCATTTTTAATTTTCTTGTCATTTTGCCATCATTTCTTCACGTTGTATTTGAATGAACTCCTCCTAGGGATTTTGTCCAATGCACTTCAAATTTCTTTGACAACATCCAAAGTTGATACTGACCAAAAGTTATCGTAAGTTTTTCTCTATGTTGAAGGGTGTGGCCGCTATGGTGCCGCCATTTTGACCCTTTGCCATGGAACATCAAGTCATGATAACTCCTTCATGCTTTGCCTGATTGACTTGAAACTTCACATGTATGATGATGGTTGGCCCCTGAACACACCTGGCCCCTCTGTTTGTACACTGAGCGCCCCCTAGTGGATGAACAATCAACATGTCATAACTCCTTGATGCACTGTGTGATTTGTTTAAAATTTTAACTATGTGATGAGTGGTTGCCCCTGCATGCACATGCCCTCATGTGCTCACAAGGGCACCCACTGGCCTGGGTAGGCGGTTGCGCGGAACGAGGGCCCGTATATGACTGCTTGCAGTCCTAGTTATTATTATTATTATTATTATTATCATTATCATAGCGGAGGTGATGGTCTAGTGGTTAAATGTTGGGCTTGAGACCAGAGGATCTTCAGTTCAAATCCCAGCCTGACTGGAAAATCACTAAGGGCCCTTGGGCAAGGTCCTTAATCTCCTAGTTGCTCCCAGTGTGTAATGAACGCCTTGCATGGCAGTACCCTGACATTGGAGTGAATGTGAGGCATTGATGTGTAAAGCAATTTCAGCATCTGATGCAGATGGAAAAGCGCTACATAAATGCAGTCCATTTGCCATTTGCTCTAATATGGGAATTAGAGGGGAGGCCAGGTTACCTGACGTTTAGCTGCAGGAAGCTATGGCATCTTAAGCACACACCAGGAAGACGCAGTTAAGATCACAGAGAGGCAATCAGGCATGGTCCTCCTTGTAATGGTCTGGATCATGATCACGGCTCTGGAAGAACCTGTAAGGTCTGCAAGAGTCTGGCAATGCTCACAAGTATCTGGAAACTACTGAAGAGAAAGTCAGGGTTTAAATAGTCTGTCAATAATCAATCACTCATCTGATCCAGGTGTGAAAAATAACTGAGTCTGCCATCTGGTGGAGAAACTAACACATAACACTGATTAAAAGACAGAGTTAAAACCAGGATCCGGGGGAAATCCTGACACTCTTAGGCATCTTAAAAGTCCTCCTCTTAACAGTTTTTCACCTTCAGAGCTCTCTTAAGGCCTAAGATGCTTTGTGAATAACTTTTATCTTACCAATGGAAAATTCTAAGGGCCCCTTCACACATAAGACGACTGAGGCAGAATGACACATGAAGGAGGAATCAAATGGCACTCGAACATCGGAGCTGCAATTCGAATTTATTTCCTCTAGGCTGGACTATTGTAATTCATTATTATCAGGTTGTCCTAAAAGTTCCCTAAAAAGCCTTCAGTTAATTCAAAATGCTGCAGCTAGAGTACTGACGGGGACTAGAAGGAGAGAGCATATCTCACCCATATTGGCCTCTCTTCATTGGCTTCCTGTTAATTCTAGAATAGAATTTAAAATTCTTCTTCTTACTTATAATGTTTTGAATAATCAGGTCCCATCTTATCTTAGGGACCTCGTAGTACCATATCACCCCAATAGATCGCTTCGCTCTCAGACTGCAGGCTTACTTGTAGTTCCTAGGGTTTGTAAGAGTAGAATGGGAGGCAGAGCCTTCAGCTTTCAGGCTCCTCTCCTGTGGAACCAGCTCCCAATTCAGATCAGGGAGACAGACACCCTCTCTACTTTTAAGATTAGGCTTAAAACTTTCCTTTTTGCTAAAGCTTATAGTTAGGGCTGGATCAGGTGACCCTGAACCATCCCTTAGTTATGCTGCTATAGACGTAGACTGCTGGGGGGTTCCCATGATGCACTGAGTGTTTCTTTCTCTTTTTGCTCTGTATGCACCACTCTGCATTTAATCATTAGTGATCGATCTCTGCTCCCCTCCACAGCATGTCTTTTTCCTGGTTCTCTCCCTCAGCCCCAACCAGTCCCAGCAGAAGACTGCCCCTCCCTGAGCCTGGTTCTGCTGGAGATTTCTTCCTGTTAAAAGGGAGTTTTTCCTTCCCACTGTAGCCAAGTGCTTGCTCACAGGGGGTCGTTTTGACCGTTGGGGTTTTACGTAATTATTGTATGGCTTTGCCTTACAATATAAAGCGCCTTGGGGCAACTGTTTGTTGTGATTTGGCGCTATATAAAAAAAATTGATTGATTGATTGATTGATTGATTAAATGCCTTGTACAGCAGTCGCCACATTCTTTCGGGCACGACACATGCACTCTATATTTGCGTGCTGCTTGCGCTGGAAACCCATTTGAATGGTGGGCATGATGAGGTCGCACTGCCATCTGATCGTGTTTGGAGCATTTGAACGGCATGTCAGCCACACCCTGCTGTGGCCGAGCAGCTGCACAAAATCATCGTCCATGTAGAACCATGACTGAATGACACCATCGAGGCAGCCTTCAGACCAACAGTCAAATGTCATCAAATGCCAGATGAATGACCGTTCGACCCACTCTGGTTGGCGTCCAGGTGCCACCCATGAACATCCAATACCACTCGTGGGGCGTTTAAAAAAGCTGGGGCCATTTGCGCTGCCAGCATGAGAGTAGAGAGCAACTGACCACTTTCAACACGTGGTGTGTGAGTGTGTTGCCCCCTGCAACACAGATGTCGTGAGGAGTATGTCGTTTCCCCCCCATGCCTTGTTCCAACATTGTCAGGTGCAGCTGAGGTGGCTGGAGTGTGATCGCTGTCCAGCGCAGCGTGCATCTGGATGGCTGTAATGTCCAGCTGGGACAGCTGACCATGTTGTGCTCACAACTCAGCTGGAGAACATATGTCGTGTCATCAACAACATGAACAATATTCCACGTAATGCGCATGCGTGGGTGAGCTCTCATGCTGTCACGACATGCTAATAATTATGTACAGACAGGATCACATGGGGACCGGCCCGCCATGTGTGAGCGAGCAGAGCACAGTGTGAACTCTGGTATCAGCTGCTCGCCCAGGCTAGTGAACCTTCCACCACGTAAATGAATCCACCTGACAGACAGGAAGACACGGGTAAATGCATGAACTCATTCATGTGACATCACTTTGCTCACAGCGCCTCTTAGCTGATCGCTGCCCAGCGAGTCACTGTCAGTTGGTAATGACAGTGACTCAGTGCACACGACGCGTTAAATTAAAAACACAGAGAACACACCCAGGACAATTATATAAATGAATGCTACAATAACTACATACATAATTATATAATAAACACTTCAAATAAATCATCACAGAACAAAGGAACAGAGACTGACACTTTGTTCTGTGAGCTGATCGCAAAGGTGGGTGTGTCGCTGCGAGCAGCAGCTGTTGGGGTCTGTGGACCTGCAAGTCACAGCTGGAGAACACATGTTGTGTTATGAAGGACATCGCTCGCCTTCCAACACAGCACGTGCATGCTGTCCTCATGTGGAAATACATAAAAACACACATCGCCTCTGCAATGGGCAGCAGCTAACGCGTTGGTGCACACAACATGAGGCGGCTGCCCCATGTGAAAAGAACCGTGTGATCATATGAGCTAGCAATTGGACTCTCACATGCACCACGTGAGTTATGGGCCATATGATGTGGTGTCCTTCAGCACGCTGCTTGGTGGACACCTGGACATGTGGCGCCAGCTGATGTGTCCATGACATGAGCGCACGGCTTCATTCATGTCAGTCCATCAGTGTGTGTACGTGCATGACCATGGGTCACATACAGAGGAACAGGAGCATGTGACTTATATTTTCCGCTCTTCATGACAGGAATTAATTATTAGACCTTTTTTTTTTTTACAGTGACAACAGATTCATAACCACTAACATGATTGTGTTACATTTAAACAGTACATTAATTGTTGCTATATTTTTCAATTTCAATTTATTTTCATTGACGAGGTCTGTCATTAAAGTAACGGACCTTTTTATTTTTTTTTAAACTATATGGATATGAGACCATCGTGTGCTCTTTCTCTGGTTAACACAAGAGCTGGACATCAGCCATTTTCCGGCAGATTTCACTTTTAACAAGAGATTTTGTCATGGAAAGCCGCGCGGTGGATTCGTGCGTAACGACTGATTCGCTGTTTGAGTGAGACAAAGGAACACCTCCATTTCGGCATGTCAGAGGACAAGTTTGGACATGCCCAGCTCTCCACAATTTCTCTGATACTTACTGGACTGGTAAGCATTGAAAGCCGAGATAGACATGTCCTAACTTGGTCCTTAAAGCCGTCCTTAAAGCTGTAGTAACAGTCCTTATTCTCTGTGAAGCCCGTAAAATTTTCACTGAAAGCCAGATAAATTTTTCAAATGGTTTCCAGGTGCCAGTCTCTAACAGCTTCTGAAAAAATTCTGATGGAAAAAAGTCCAAATCATTCCGCCATTTCCAGACAATGAAAAGCCGACAAGGGGGCGGGACCACTCCTTCCACAAGACGTGCTCACAGGCGAATGACGTCACCGACAGGTGTGGAAAAACTCACGCATGCGCACGAGGGTTCAAGCTTGTCTGATGTAAAAACATATGAATCAAATCCATATGCTTTTTTAAAAAAAATAAAAAGGTACGATACTTTATTGACAGACCTCGTATATAGCGCCAAATCACAACAAGGTTGCCTCAAGGAGCTTCACACAAGTAAAGTCTAACCTTACCAACCCCCACAGTAACAGTGGTAAGGAAAAACTCCCTCTGAGGAAGAAACCTCAAGCAGACCAGACTCAAAGGGGTGACCCTCTGCCTGGGCCACTAATGTTCTGAATCTGTGCTTAGTATTATTGTGGGCTTCCATATTTTCACTGATTTATGTCCAGCATCTATTTGCTGTGCTGCTGTGGGAGCACATTGTGTTGTCACATTCCATGTGCTCGCAGTGTGTTTGTGTACGTCTGTCTGACGATGTGTCCCTCCCAACAGCAAGTGGAATATTTTGTGGTTGCCCAATTCATTTTTTGTTGCGGTTTTTCAGCCAGTTCCTGCTTTTTTCACCCAACTTCGTGTTATGTGTGTGCTAAGAAATGTCAAAGAATTTGAGGAATTCTGAGATTTTTCTTAGAATGATGTCACAAAGAAGTAGGATGCTTTGTAAATACTCTAGAGCACTCTTGAGACTGTTGTGTCTCATGGTGGATGTTGGTGTTTGATGACACATGGCTTCCCAGGTATGGAAAGTGGGTCACATCCTGCAGGACCTGTCCACGCAGTTCCACAGCAGTGAAGGCTGATACAAAAGCGAAGTGATGGTTATTTTCTTCTTGGTTCTCAGTTGGCTCAGGTTGAAAAGTTTTACATCATTTCTGTACATGTCAGTTAATGGTGACACCTTGTCGTTTATCAGATGGAGTACTGTGGCCACGAAGGAGATAAAGGCTGCAGGAGTGATGATGCAGCCATGCTTTACTCCTGAGTGAACATTGAAGGCTTCAGTTTTTGAGCCATTCACCAGAACTGGACATGTCATTGTGGAGAAGCCTCAGGACCTTGTCAAATTTCTCCATTTCTCCAAATTCTCACGGTCAGTGTTAATTTAACACTGGTGATTTTACTGTGTACTGCACATCATGAAACATGACACATATAGTAACGTTTATTTGACCAGGTTACCTAAACAAACCATATTCTGCACAAAGCTGGAAGGAGAACATGCACGTAACGTTGATACTGATGATAGTGTGCAACATCATTTATTGAATGAGTTTTTATGAGATATTCCATAAATGACACCTTTTCAATTTTATTGTCACTCCTGCAAAAATGTTTTATCTTGAATGCGTGGCTGAAAGAACAGCAACAGTTAAACTACTCAGGAATTTAGCATTTCTCAGTTCTTGTCCAGCAAAAGTCAGACAACAAAGGCAAAAGAATCCTAAACCATACAGTCAGATCGATAAGTATTCAGACACAATTCAGCAGCACGGTAGCTTAGTGGTGAGCACTAGTGCCTCACAGCAAGAAGGTCGTGGGATCGCTTCCCACCTGGGCCTTTCTGTGTGGAGTTTGCATGTTCTCCTCGTGTTTGTGTGGGTTTCCTCCCACAATCAAAAACCTGCTTATTTAGGGTCTGCTCCTTTCTCTGGCCCTGACCAAGGCGGGATCTCTACATCTGGAGTTGGACCCCTGACACCAGACTGCGGCTGCCCACTGCCCCTAGTGGTTGGACTGTGTCTAACTGTAATTAGGATGGAAGAGGACACATGTTGCAGTATGACTGGACAATGGTAACAATAAAGGTCCTTTTCCTCTTTTCATTTCAATTCATGGTAATATAACAAAAATATCACATTAATGATTGCGGCTGTAAAAGTGATGATTATATTTAGGGATATGCTAGTTTGTACAGTTAATTTGGTCATGATTAGAGGCTGGCTGGAAGAATGTTTAGGAACACCAGGAGCAGTGTGCAGGTTTCTCTTTGGAGAACTGGAGGTGTGTCAGGAAGGAAATCTGGGATAAAACATCTGCAGATCTATGCTTTGGATAATTTAGTATATTAATATTTTATCATTAATACTATAAATATTTAGAGGAATAAGTACCTCTTTAGCACAGGCTGGAGTTGAGGAGGGTTCAAAGAAGCTCCAGAACCTGGAGCAAAAATTCACACGCTGTAAGATTTGTTGTTTTGTTTCATTCTGCTCGATTTAGTACTTTTCATGTTATTAAGTACAACAGGTGGTTTTAGGAAAAATGTAAACACCTCTGTCCCCCCCCCCCCCAAAAAAAATAAAATAAATAAAATTATATTGTCAGTATCAACATCAAGTGACAGAAGAAGGCAGAGGTTCTGTGATCCTTGCTGTCTGTACAGCTGATTAAATTTTAGTGATGATTCAGAACCAACGCGACCTTTGATTGGACTGAGCGGTTGAAGATGAGTGTGTGTGTGTGTGTGTGTGTGTGTGTGTGTGTGTGTGTGTGTGTGTGTGTGTGTGTGTGTGTGTGAGTGTGTGTGTGTGTGTGTGTGTGTGTGACTGAGAGAGTGAGTGTGTGTGTGTTAGTGAGTGTGTGTGTGTTAGTGTGTGTGTGTGTATGTGTGAGTGACTGTGTATGTGTGTGTTAGTGAGTGTGTGTGTATGTGTGTGTTAGTGAGTGTGTGTGTATGTGTGAGTGAGTGTGTGTGTGTGTTAGTGAGTGTGTGTGTGAGTGTTAGTGAGTGTGTGTGTGTTAGTGAGTGTGTGTGTGTTAGTGTGTGTGTGTGTGTATGTGTGAGTGACTGTGTATGTGTGTGTTAGTGAGTGTGTGTGTATGTGTGTGTTAGTGAGTGTGTGTGTATGTGTGAGTGAGTGTGTGTGTGTGTGTGTTAGTGAGTGTGTGTGTGAGTGTTAGTGAGTGTGTGTGTGAGTGAGTGTGTGTGTGTGTGTGTGTTAGTGAGTGAGTATGTGTGAGTGTGTGTGTGTGTTAGTGAGTGTGTGTGTATGTGTGTGTTAGTGAGTGTGTGTGTATGTGTGAGTGAGTGTGTGTTAGTGAGTGTGTGTGTATGTGTGAGTGAGTGTAGTGTATGTGTATGTGTGTGTTAGTGAGTGTGTGTGTATGTGTTAGTGAGTGTGTGTATGTGTGAGTGTGTGTGTGTGTGAGTGTGTTAGTGAGTGTGTGTTAGTGAGTGTGTGTGTATGTGTGAGTGAGTGTAGTGTATGTGTATGTGTGTGTTAGTGAGTGTGTGTGTATGTGTTAGTGAGTGTGTGTATGTGTGAGTGTGTGTATGTGTGAGTGTGTTAGTGAGTGTGTGTTAGTGAGTGTGTGTGTATGTGTGAGTGAGTGTAGTGTATGTGTATGTGTGTGTTAGTGAGTGTGTGTGTATGTGTTAGTGAGTGTGTGTATGTGTGAGTGTGTGTGTGTGTGTGTTAGTGAGTGTGTGTGTATGTGTGTGTTAGTGAGTGTGTGTGTATGTGTGAGTGAGTGTGTGTTAGTGAGTGTGTGTGTATGTGTGAGTGAGTGTAGTGTATGTGTATGTGTGTGTTAGTGAGTGTGTGTGTATGTGTTAGTGAGTGTGTGTGTATGTGTGAGTGAGTGTGTGTGTGTTAGTGAGTGCGTGTGTATGTGTGAGTGAGTGTGTGTGTGTGTTAGTGAGTGTGTGTGTGTGTGTGTTAGTGAGTGTGTGTGTATGTGTGAGTGAGTGTGTGTGTGTGTGTGTTAGTGAGTGTGTGTGTGTATGTGTGAGTGAGTGAGTGTGTATGTGTGAGTGAGTGTGTGTGTGTGTTAGTGAGTGTGTGTGTATGTGTGAGTGAGTGAGTGTGTATGTGTGAGTGAGTGTGTGTGTGTGTTAGTGAGTGTGTGTGTATGTGTGAGTGAGTGAGTGTGTATGTGTGTGTTAGTGAGTGTGTGTGTATGTGTGAGTGAGTGTGTGTGTATGTGTGAGTGAGTGTGTGTGCATGTGTGTGTTAGTGAGTGTGTGTATGTGTTAGTGAGTGTGTGTGTATGTGTGAGTGAGTGTGTGTGTGTGTTAGTGAGTGTGTGTGTATGTGTGTGTTAGTGAGTGTGTGTGTATGTGTGAGTGAGTGTGTGTGTGTGTGTGTTAGTGAGTGTGTGTGTGAGTGTTAGTGAGTGTGTGTGTGTGAGTGAGTGTGTGTGTGTGTGTGTTAGTGAGTGTGTGTGTGTATGTGTGTGTTAGTGAGTGTGTGTGTGAGTGAGTGTGTGTGTGTGTGTGTTAGTGAGTGAGTGTGTGTATGTGTGAGTGTGTGTGTGTGTTAGTGAGTGTGTGTGTATGTGTGTGTTAGTGAGTGTGTGTGTATGTGTGAGTGAGTGTGTGTTAGTGAGTGTGTGTGTATGTGTGAGTGAGTGTAGTGTATGTGTATGTGTGTGTTAGTGAGTGTGTGTGTATGTGTTAGTGAGTGTGTGTATGTGTGAGTGTGTGTGTGTGTGAGTGTGTTAGTGAGTGTGTGTGTATGTGTGAGTGAGTGTAGTGTATGTGTATGTGTGTGTTAGTGAGTGTGTGTGTATGTGTTAGTGAGTGTGTGTATGTGTGAGTGTGTGTATGTGTGAGTGTGTTAGTGAGTGTGTGTTAGTGAGTGTGTGTGTATGTGTGAGTGAGTGTAGTGTATGTGTATGTGTGTGTTAGTGAGTGTGTGTGTATGTGTTAGTGAGTGTGTGTATGTGTGAGTGTGTGTGTGTGTTAGTGAGTGTGTGTGTATGTGTGTGTTAGTGAGTGTGTGTGTATGTGTGAGTGAGTGTGTGTTAGTGAGTGTGTGTGTATGTGTGAGTGAGTGTAGTGTATGTGTATGTGTGTGTTAGTGAGTGTGTGTGTATGTGTTAGTGAGTGTGTGTGTATGTGTGAGTGAGTGTGTGTGTGTTAGTGAGTGCGTGTGTATGTGTGAGTGAGTGTGTGTGTGTGTTAGTGAGTGTGTGTGTGTGTGTGTTAGTGAGTGTGTGTGTATGTGTGAGTGAGTGTGTGTGTGTGTGTGTTAGTGAGTGTGTGTGTGTATGTGTGAGTGAGTGAGTGTGTATGTGTGAGTGAGTGTGTGTGTGTGTTAGTGAGTGTGTGTGTATGTGTGAGTGAGTGAGTGTGTATGTGTGAGTGAGTGTGTGTGTGTGTTAGTGAGTGTGTGTGTATGTGTGAGTGAGTGAGTGTGTATGTGTGTGTTAGTGAGTGTGTGTGTATGTGTGAGTGAGTGTGTGTGTATGTGTGAGTGAGTGTGTGTGCATGTGTGTGTTAGTGAGTGTGTGTGTGTGTTAGTGAGTGTGTGTGTATGTGTGAGTGAGTGAGTGTGTATGTGTGTGTTAGTGAGTGTGTGTGTATGTGTGAGTGAGTGTGTGTGCATGTGTGTGTTAGTGAGTGTGTGTATGTGTTAGTGAGTGTGTGTGTATGTGTGAGTGAGTGTGTGTGTGTGTTAGTGAGTGTGTGTGTATGTGTGTGTTAGTGAGTGTGTGTGTATGTGTGAGTGAGTGTGTGTGTGTGTTAGTGAGTGTGTGTGTGAGTGTTAGTGAGTGTGTGTGTGAGTGAGTGTGTGTGTGTGTGTGTTAGTGAGTGTGTGTGTGTATGTGTGTGTTAGTGAGTGTGTGTGTGTGTGTGTGTGTTAGTGAGTGTGTGTGTGTATGTGTGTGTTGGGTATTTTCTCCTCCAAACATTCTTAAAACCTTTAACAAGACAAACAGAGTCAAAAAACACCAGTGAGACAGAAAGTCAAATTTAGCTCGCGAGGAGTGCAAACAGTCCGTACACGTAGTACCACTGAAAGCACTAAGGACTGTTGCGCCTGCTCACTCTTTTTATTAGGAAAACCTACCCACAGCGTGAAACTTGTCCTAAGGGGGGGGGGGGGGGGGGGGGGGGGGGAGCGCGAGACAAGTTTCTTCCCGTAAAACAAACACATACGTCAATAAGTGCAGCTGCGTGGAAAAACAGTTCCTTTGTTTAATCATATCTTTGAAGGTCAGCACATCTCGTTCTTGCAGGCTCCTCTGTTTGCACTTATCATCTGTTCTGCAAAAGCTTGGAGTGTCCTGTTTAAAACAGTAAGCATTTGTACAGCATAAGGTCAAAATAACCTCCATTTCTTCATTCCCAGTCGTTAGTGGCTACAGAAACAAAGGTTGTGCTGTCAGTGTAATAATAACAAGTACATTCTCAGGGTTACATTAAGACAGGTGCAAAACAGCTCAATAACATTTCATCAGAACAAAAGACAAAGGAACAAATGTTTAACAGTGATAAAAAAATATATATATAAAATCTTTAACATTTCCCTCCTGTTATCGCTTGTTAAACATATAGTAGGCATCACCTAGCTTAGCACTTCTTTTGAGATTTTCACTAAGAGGTTCATCATGGTATGTTCTACAGGCTTACACCCCAGAGGTTATGTCATCATCATCGGTGTCTGGGTCATCATACTTCCATTGGTCTGGGTACAGGTCATGAGAGCCCTCTTCCTCTTCGTCGTCGTTTTGCCCCAGGAGTGGATATGAAGCTGGACCCCCTCCTGGTCCTGGACCTATTGCTGTGGTTATCATTCTATTTGCAAGGCCTCGAAGACATGGAATACAACAACATCCACACAATGTTAGAATCGCAGCAAATACTGCTATAGACACTAATAGTGAAGAAATCAAAGACCTCCATCTTCCCATCCCTTCCAGCCACCAATCCCAGCCTTCGGTGTTTACTCCACTGTGCTCTTTCATCTTCCTGTTCAACGTCCTCAGCCCGTCGATGGCTTGAGTGAGGCTGCCATCTGCAGCTGTGTTGTTGGGAATGAATGTGCAGCATCGTTCTCCGAACATGGCACAAACACCTCCTTTCTCTGCCAACAACATATCCAGAGCAATACGGTTCTGGAAGGCCATAAGGGACGTGGCTTCTAACTGTGAATGGACAGCCTTAAATCCTTCCTCAGTCCAATTTCCTAATTTCTGCACATTGTAGTGGATGTAGTTTATTCTGTCCACGTTCTTATTAATTGAACACCACCAACAGATGGAGGATTCAAATCCAGCTGCTATTTGATCAGCCAGTTTATACTCGTCAGGCACTCCTCTGGGGACTCCTATCGCATCAATATATGTTGGATCTCCCACTCCTTTCCAATCTCTTTTTACTTTATGTCTGGTTATGCCTTTCTGCCAGTCTTCAGGAATGAGAGAGGCTGTATATGTCATGACTTCTTCAGGTGTCATGGGTATGGCTTCAACTGGTAACAATAATGATATTAATGCACAATAACCTGACACATTTCTTGGCAGTCTGTCAAAGATTCTGTTATCACCACACCACCACCATACGTCACTTCGGCTGACTGGTATAAATGAACCGTTTTTCTGTATTATTCGACTACACCACTTGTCTTATTACTTTTTCAGCTAAAGCTTCATAGGCTAAGAGTGTGTTAACTCATCACGTCAACAGTTCAAGCTTGAACTGGAGTTGTGAGCTTTTCAGTATCATCATAATTCTCAGTACAGTCATTATAGTTTTCTCCACTAAGGTCTGACTGTTTCAATGCTTGATATTTTGGCATAGTTTGTTGGAAGGCCAGATTACACTGTACAAATGTATTTGACACCATTTTGCCAACCATTGTTTTGATATAAGGGATCACACAACACATGCAAAGTCCAATCAGAATTAGGACTATAATAACTGGTGTCACCATTTTCAATAGTAACTGCCAACATGGTCCTGAAGTCAACCAGGACCAGGGATTCCACCGGTTCACGGCTAGGGTGTCTTTATGCATTGCATCACAAAGTTTATTCAGCTCTTCCAATGCGTCCTGCATATCCACTGAATGAATGGAGTCTGGGATGAAAGTACAGCATGTTGTGTTCAGCAGAACACAAACTCCTCCCTGTGAACCAGTAAGCAAGTCTAAAACCATGCGATTTTGCATCACCATGGTACGTAAAGCATCTATTTCAGTATTTTGAGCTGCTACTATTTTCTTCAGTTACATTCATGAACAGACCCAATCGATAATTCAGAGTTTCAATCATTAATGAATTTTTTCCCACTCCTATCCAGGGGAACAATGAATGTGCTATTTTATCTCCTACAGACCACAATTTTTGGTCCTTTGGTACATCCGAGCCCCACATGTGATCATGTGGTAACACATCTGGGTATATCAATCTCCTCCGTCTGGTGCTGCCATTCTTCTCTGTGGAGGTCCTTGGCACTACCACATATGTATGGTCAGTCACCTGGGTAGGTGCACACACACCACCCCAATTTGGTGGGAGACTCATGTACAGTCTGGAACCACAAAGCCAATAGATGTCATCATACACCGGAGTACCATTTACAGGTGGTAGCAAAAACTTACTAACATAAGCACATGATTCATCCGTTCCCCATGGACAGGAGCCTGTATAATTACATCCCCGTCCAATGTGATGAAGATAAGTACCATCCACATATTATGTTTTGGTTAGGCTTAAATTATTTGATAAAACATACGTTTGGGTACACAGACGTTTCTTAATTTTACCTACAGTTTTATTCCCTGTCCCGTAAAAGCAAATTGGGAATGGCCGTTGTGATGACAATTTAACGTGATGATATTTTTGCGTTTCCCTTCAGTCTAGTCAATGGAGCAGCACTTGGGCACGCTTGTACGTCCTCTGTTGAAATCCCTATCATATAAGTGGCTGCACTGAGGCAAGTGGTGTTAGAACTGCCCCCGAAATACAGTTTGATTATGCATCCGTATGATAAGACATTCTGTTACCCTAGCAGGGTACGGTTTAGCCGTCAGAGCTGGGTGTGTTGGGGATATAGGTATTTGCGAACAAACATAACAATTAGTAACGTAATTCCATAGCCAATAAATGAACATATCTGTACCACATATTAGTATGGTATATATGAGGGTGTCCATCTGTCTCATTCACATTATGAATAAACCTCTTCTGACGTTGCTTGCGTTGTTCTCTGGCTCGGTCCACAGTGAGCTGCAATTCTTGGGTCAACCACCAGGCCAGGAATCCGAGGAGCACGAAACACACTAAGATCACAACGCAACCGGCTGCCCTACCAACAGTCCGGCAGCGGCGGCGCTGAGCACGCCGCTCCGGGGTCTGCTGTAGTTCAGTCATGATTGCTAGGATACAGTGTTGTTAGCCACCTCACCTAATAGTGCACGGATCTCCCTGCTTCACTGGCATTGAGACAATCTATTGCTAATTAAATAGACTCCCTTTGTAGCCAGACTTCCCCTTCCACTGTGGAGGCAGCCAACACACGCTGTATCTTACAGTGATGTATCCACGTTGATCTCTCCGCTATCTTTACTGCAGTTGGTGTTGTTAACAGCACTTGGTATGGACCTTCCCAACGAGGACTGGACCAGTTCTTCCTCTTAATCACTCTGATGAACACCCAGTCTCCTGGCTAGACTACTGGAAGGCCGTCCTGTGGAAGATCAAAATTATTCGGCAGTAAATGTGTTTAAGTTATCTCTTTCTGTGTTAATTGTTGGGAAGGTGTCGTAACACGGACCCACAACAGGGGGCGCTAATGAACGGACAATGGATAAGGGAAGGAGTAACAATTTAATGTTGCACAAGAACACAACGTAAAATAAACAAAGGTACTGCCAATCACACACAAGAGGATTGCGGGCAGGCTCGAAGATAGGAGACCTCAGATGAACGAAGAGCCGGGACCCACACCGCTTCTACCACCAACGGCCTGAAGAACACCGAAGCCGCCAAGCCCCGAGTCCCCAGGTGGTCTCTGTCCTCCGTTGTCGGCCCTGGTACTGCTGGCAGAAAAAACAGAAGGTAGTGAGTGTGAATCCTCACACCCAGCAACCTTGATTATTGATTCTTGTGGAGGGAGAGCCTCCACCTCCAATCATACACACGTGCAGCTCCGAAAATCCAGTCAAGGAAATACCACCAGGAAAAAACAGCTGCAAAACAGATCAGATTATTATTTGACGGATAAGTCAGCAGAGAGATTACCTTGTATCGTAGGAGATTTCTCGGCGAGGAGGTGGAGTCGCCACCCGGCCTTTATGGTGATGGTGATGATGAGATGATGAGTGACAGCTGGTGTTGAGGATGATTGACGGCTGTCACTCCCAGTGGTTCTGGCGCCCTCTTGTGCTTGAAGCCCGCACTCCAAGCAGGGCGCCATCCGGTGGTGGTGAGCCAGCAGTACCTCCTCTTCAGCGGCCCACACAACATTAATGTCTTTTTCATAAAATTTGCTAATGTTTGTTCCTCATCTGCTGTTTTAGTATCCATGTCAAAATTGGTAGACGATATGGTCGTCCATAAAGTATCTCAAATGGTGTTAACCCTGATGGTGTTGGTGTTATTCTCATATACAATTTTACTAGGTCCAAACATTCAATCCAGGTTCGTTTTGTCTCTTCTATACATTTCCTTAATCTTATTTTTATTGTGCCCTTTGTCCTTTCCACTAATCCTGCACTGTGTGGATGATAAGCACAATGATTTTTGAGATTAATCTGTAGCGCTTCTCCTACGTATTGCACTATTGTATTAACAAAATGCGCTCCATTATCTGAATAGACTGTTTCTGGTATTCCAAATCATGGAATGATGTCTTTGCACAATGCTTTTGCCACTGTAAGTGCATCTGCATGTTTTGTGGGGAACAATTCTACCCATTTTGAGAAGGCATCAATTATAACTAAACAAAATTCCTTCCCTTCATGTTTACTCAGCTGTATATAATCCATATGAATCACTTGAAAGGGATATTGTGGTGTTGGACATTTGCCTCTTTGGGGTCTCAAATTGCCTTGTGAGTTGTGTTTTGCACATGTCATGCATGCTCTACAATGCTGTTTTGCATATGCATCGAACCCATAAAGACAAAAAATAGATTGCAATTGCGATATCATACCCCCTGATGAGACATGCGTCATGCCATGGCTCATGATAGCTGCCCATTTAAACATATTTTTTGGCAATATGGGTTTCTTTTGTGGTCATAAGTACAAATCATTTGCATATGTAGCTCCTTTATTTAACCACATTTGTTTTTCTTTTTCAGTTGCCTGCTGTTGCATGTCAGCAAGCAGTGTATGACCTAAATGCAAATCTGGAGTGGTTTCCTGTACAACAAAAATAGAAGAAGCTGCTGCTGCCTCTTTTGCTGCTCTGTCAGCAAAATCATTTCCTTTTGAAATACTGTCAGAGCCCTTGGTGTGAGCCGCACATTTGCATATAGCAATTTGTTTAGGCAATTTCACAGCCTTCAGTAGTGCAGTTAGGAGTGTGGCATGAGTCACTGGCTTTCCAGATGATGTCACCATTCCACGCTCTTCCCACAGTTTTGCAAACACATGCACTGTGCTAAAAGCGTACTGGCTGTCTGTATAAATTGTTACAGCCGTACCTTTAAACAGATAGCAAGCTGCAGTTAAAGCAAGTAATTCAGCTGCTTGTGCTGAAAATGAGGATGGCAATGAAGCAGAATCCAATACTTCTGAATTTGTGACAACAGCATATCCAGATTGTGTTTGTCCATAAGCGTTTTTAGTGGAAGAACCATCCACATACACAATTGTACTGTTTGGGATGGGTGTGTCCTGGAGGTCTGGGCGTGCTTTCGTACAGACCGTAGCTACATCAAGACAATTGTGCGGCTCACCATCCTCAGGTAAAGGTATCAATGTGGATGGATTCAATGTTGTACAGCGCTCTACCGTAAGGTGTGGTTGTGATAATAGCAAGGACATGCACGAAAGATGTCTTGCTGGGGACAAAAGGCTCATGTTTGTCTGCAACAGAAGTGCAGAAACTGCATGTGGAACTTTCAGTGTCAACTGATGGAATAGAACAACATTACTGCTACTTTGAACAGCCATAGAGGCTGCAATAACAGCCTGTACGCATGGTGGTAGAGCACTTGCCACTGCATCCAATTTAGATGAGTAGTAGGCAACTGGCCTTAATTTTGAGCCATACACTTGAACCAAAACACTAGTCATGAACTTATTCTTACAATCAGCTGTTTGAATGAATGGTTTACTATAATCTGGTAGTGCCAAAACTGTGGATGACACTAATGTTTGTTTTACTTTTACAAAAGCTTCCTCAGCATCTTTGTTCCATTCCAACACGGTTGACATTGAAATATCATCTTTGTACATCAAATCAGAAAGTGGACTAGTCAACTTCTGCATAGCAGGGAATCCATGCCCTGCAGTAATTAGTCAGTCCAAAAAATGACATCATCTGCTTTTTGGTTTGTGGTTTTGGAGCGTGTAAAATTGCTTCCTTCCTGTCAGACAGGATCGTGCGCCCTGTGGCTGATAATTCATGTCCTAAATATTTTACTTTATCCCTACACAACTGAACTTTGTTTTTACTCACTTTGTGGCCATTATCAAATAAGAAACATAATAATGCTACTGTGTCAGTTATGCAGTTTTCTCGTGTGTCAGAGGCAATCAGAATGTCATCAACATACACTAATAGTTGGCTATCTGCTGGTGGAACGAAATTGGCTAAACATGCTGACATGACTTGAGAATAAATAGTTGGACTCTCTGCGTAACCCTGCGGTAATCTGGTGAATGTATATCGTTGTCCTTTAAAGGTAAAAGCAAACCAGAATTGACTATCTGGGTGTACTGGTACAGAGAAAAATGCATTACTTATGTCAATTACTGAGAAACTATTAGAATTTGGTCTCAGCGAATTTAACAAGGTGTGTGGATCTGGGACACATGGTGCTCTTTTAATCACAGCAGCATTTACTGCCTGCAGATCTTGAATCATTCTCCACCCCACTGAGGGCGGAGCCTTTTTTACAGGAAATATGGGTGTGTTACATGGTGAATCTGGACATGGCACTATTACTCCTGCTGCTAATAAATCCTCTATTACTGGCCTGATTCCTTCAATTGCATCAGGTTTCAATGGATACTGTCTTACACATGGTCTGTATTCTGTTTTTGGTCGTATAACTACAGGTTGTGCATTTTTAATCAGTCCTACGTCTGAAGGACCTGTTGTCCACAATCCTGATGGTACTGAAGAAAGAAAATCATCTTCTTCAGGACTCAACTGAAACACTCAGGATTGTGAAGTGGACACATCAATGTGTGTTCCAGCTGTCAGCACCAATGAGACATTAACTGGCACTTTATACAATTTAGTTGATGGACTGAACTCCGTTCGTGGTCCAACTCTGCTCCAATCAGTGGCTGACAAAGCTGTCATGACTGTCAGTCCCAATTCTTGCCATTCTGTCAAATATGGTTTACAAAGTGACACATGTAATGGCATACCTGTGAATCTCAATTTTAAAACATCTTCAGTGGCACCTGTTACTGTTATGACGGCTGTTGAGTTGCCATCATGAATCAAATCTGTCATTGTCAGCTTCACAGGTGAAATGTCTTTCAATTTGTTTTCATAGTCACCATCCGGACCTGGAGGATCTTTATGCCACATTGTGACATGCAGGTCAGGTGGTGACATCTTTTGTTCAGGATGTTTCAGTAGGGCTGTCGCTTGCAAGACGACATCTTTACCCCATCCTGCAGCATCTTCTTCTGAAATGTCAAATGTATAGTAATAGTGGAATGTGGGGTCATCGCTTTCTTCTCTCACCATGTTAACGCCTCCTGTGCGCTCAACAACTAATTTCCCTTGTTCCACAATTATGGACAAGCCCAATGCAGTCAATCCATCTCGTCCTAAGAGGTTAACTGGACATTGTGGCATGCTCAACACTGACATAGTACATGTCAGGCCAAATGGATCTGTCAACGTTATGGGTTTAGTGAGAGGGACATTTGATGTTTGCCCATTTGCTGAGCGAACTTTGAACGTTTCGCTGCTCAATTTATGGACTGGTATATTATCATTGCATGTAGTTCTACATGCCCCTGTATCACAAAGAAACACTACGGGCCGCCCATTTACTAACAAGGTCACTTCTGGTTTGGGTACTGGATTTCCCAGCAAGGCACACAGATCCATATCACAATCAGACTGCCTATCTGATGTGGAGTCATGGATTATGGATTCTAGTCATTGTGGATATTGTGGCTGCGGAGGAGTATTTCGCTGTGGAGCTCTTTCCGCATTCAGGGGTGGATTTGGACAATTCCTAGACATATGTCCCTCTCTTCCACAG